>NC_088228.1:22472837-22535337 GCF_036934945.1 Oncorhynchus masou masou | reverse complement strand
CTGTTTCTTTCTATACCCTCCGTTGACTGCTCACATCTCCTTCTTTGATTTACTCAATCAAAGCCTGAGTCGTAGATAAACAGGTTTGGTGTCTTGACAGTTGTAAATGCTGTAGTTTAGCAGAATCTCCACGAATCTCCTTCTACCTGGTTTTTGGTTTAATATCATTTGTGTTTGGTAGGTCACACACACACACACACACACACACACACACACACACACACACACACACACACACACACACACACACACACACACACACACACACACACACACACACACACACACACACACACACACACACACGCACACACACGCACACACATGCACGCACACACGGACCAACCGCATTGGCTAGATTCTAGAAACCAGGAGACACATTAAACTGCCCTAAGGGAGTCTGACGACTCAACTCCTGCCTCGTGTTGTTGAGTCAAAAGGAATCTGAACCGTCAACCGCCGAACCCATGGTCCCTGATTCATTCATCCCTGGTCCATTTTTTCTTCCTTTTTTTTTACTGCCTATGAAATCTACTGCATGTATGTATGTTTGTTCATCGTCGTTTCTTTTACCACTTCCTGGTAAGTAAGGGTAGTTAGGTCTGATGTCTTTCTTGGGGAGGGATCAGCCAGGGGGGGATCTGGGTTAAATCTGCTGTTTAATCCTCTGAAAGCGTCTCATCCCATACTTTCCCAGGCTGATCTGGGGTCATTGCAGATGACTGATCCCCCCCCTCCCCCATCTGTCCGTCCGTCTGTCCGTCCAAGGATGGGCCCTCTGGACCAGTGTACCCTAACTGTCCTCACTTTGTTCTCTTTGTACAACTAGTAATTACGTGGTTGCAAGGTGAAACAAATCCAAGGGTCTGCAATGATTTTGAAAAGGGAAAGAGGAGAACGAGACACAGGAGGTTAGAGAGGAGGAGGAGGCAGGGGAGGGAAAGTGTGTGGGGGAGGGTCGCATTATTACAACAACAGACCACTCAAAAGGAGACTATCCCTGCACCTGATCGACCAGCATCATGTGTGCCAAAATACTTCCCTCTGATCTCGGTTCAAAGACAGCAGGGAAGAGACTCAAAGCATTCGCGATGGAAGGAGGGAGGGATGGAGGGAGGGAGGAGGGGGGAGTTGGATTGTTGGCTTACTCCAAAAAGGCACATCCCTTGTCCCTGGAGCCCACAAATCATTCAAGCAAATACTGACTGGGGGACATGGAGTGCTAAAGCTGGTTTTAAAGAGACTGATGCCCTGGTATTGAGCAGGAGAACCAGCATGGCCTCTGGTCCATCCTTCCCACCGCTAGATGGACATCTGTACTGGGGGGTAACTTTCCACTGCGCTGAGGGGGAGAAAGAGAGAGCTTGTGTGTGGGCGTGCGAGCGTGTGCATTCATACGTGTGTGTACGTACATGCGTGTGTGTACGTGTGCAAGACACATGTATGCGTGTTTGTGTGTGTGTGTGTGTTTGTGTGTAAGCCAGGTTGTCAGGTGGCCTGTCCTTGGGCAGAGCAGTTTAACTGTATTGGAAATGTTCTTGGAGGCCAGTGAGCAAAGCCTTCTGGGTCTGATTGCCTTAACAGTAAAGCTAATAGAGGATGATATCCTTTTAGCCGGGCCGCTCTCTCTCTCTTTCTGTGAAGAATCCATCTGTTTTCAAAGGCAGGAGGTTGCTGCCCTTGTTGAAAAGTCAAACTCCTGCAAGTCCAGGGGAAAGTCATTGAGGATGACTTTGAGACAAGAAAAAAACAGGAAGATCTTCAAATATGGCCCACGGTACATAATGGAATGGGAACACTTTCCCATCGTAAATATATTTGGTTTTTCACGTCTTCGTGAGCCGTCTAATATTGGAGGCTTTGGGATTTGTTTGGTTATGGGGAAAAAAATAAGCATTTCTCTAAATTTACGTCCTAGTTTGGCTGAAGATGCAGTAATGGAATGTTTTATGGGACACCCTCAGACTCAATTTCCACTCGCAGTGGTTGTTGGAGATGGGGAAAAGCCCGTCGTACCACATTCTTCCTAATGGCTTTTGCAAAGCAGTGACAATGACTTGCCATTGCACTCTGTCACTGTCACCACAAATAGTCATATTTTCCCACTGACACGTACATCAGCGTGTGTTTTCCTTGCAATTATTAAGACCACTAAGGTTATGGAGATGTAAATACTGTCGCCATGACATGTTATACTCTCAGTGCTGTACGTCTTTGTTAATTATAAAAGGTCAATGGACATTTATGGTGAAGGACAGATGGACGGACAGACATTTCTGATTGTAGTAGTCAAGGTCTCTGTCTTTGTCTGTCTTTGTCTGTCTGACCGCCTGTCTGACCGCCTGTCTGGCCAACTGCTCTCTTCCCTTCCCCCTCTCCAGCCGCTCTATTGCCCCATGAAGCCCCAGCAGGTTGTGATTGGCCTGTTTAGTGGAAGGTGTTGGTTGGGTCAGACCAGACCAGGGGGAGGAGGAACTTCATAGGGGGTCACCCCAGGACCACTTCCTGTCTGACCTGTGGACATCTGGGGAAGTGATTGGTCCTCTCCCCCCCTGGTGGTGCGGAATGGGTTACCCCTCTGCGTTTTGCCACGCAAATGGTTTGTGGTTCCTGTCGCGGTGAAGGGGGCTGCCCCTAATGGTCATTTCAGCCTTGTGGATGGGTCAGACAGACCAGACAGACCTGTTCTAGAGAGGTGAACAGACAGGATCCTGAACCTCCTCTCTCTCTCTCTCTCTCTCTCTCTCTCTCTCTCTCTCTCTCTCTCTCTCTCTCTCTCTCTCTCTCTCTCTCGCTCTCTCTCTCTCTCTCGCTCTCTCTCTCTCTCTCTCTCTCTCTCGCTCTCTCTCTGTCTGTCTGTCAGTCTGTCTGTCTCTCTCTTCTTTCTCCTCTCCTCTCTTCCTCCCTCCTCCCCTCCCTCCCTTTCTCCTTCCTCCCACTTTTGGGCCTTTAAAAGAGGGATTTATAGGTCTGAGAGGGGCTGTTAGCTGGCTGTGGCTTCCACTGTGCAGAGCGCTCTATCTGCTCTACTGGGCTCTGTTCTGCCATGAGGTGGAGAGTAGTGGTGTAGTGATGTCACACACACACACGCCTCCCACTGTGCCCTGTTAGAATTCCTCTGATGGGACCCTCATGGCAGGGTAAGGCAGTCAGCCCCAGCCCTGCTTCAGGCACTCATATGCCCTCCTATGCAGCCGGGGGGAACCTTTGTTCCCAGCAGGCACAAAAGAAAGGGGGCTCATACTCTAACCAAGGTGGTCTGAGCTGACTTGAGCTATTTTACTTTCAATTAGAGGAGCAGGCTGAGCCAGCCTGGCTTGACAAAAGAATGGAAATGGTGGCGATTCAAGTCAATCAGCGGGGTTACCATGAAGGAGCTGTTGGGACACTCCATCTCACCCCCATAATCACGCCCTCCTCCAACATGGCATTCCCAGCAACAGATGACTGAGGGAGGGGATCCTGGGACTTTTATGAAGCCAGCATGAGGAATGGGCTCAACCTGTGCGGCAGCCTCTTAAAAGGCCATGGTGCTACTCAGCAGTGTGTTCCACTGTGTGTGCATGTGCATCAGTCCGACTCTATTGAATCCGATATTACACTCTACCCTCTCTTAGTTACAACTATCACTGCCCCCTCTCCCACTTTGCCCCTCTTTCCACAAACCTGAACCCAGACTCTGGCGCCTGCAGACTATAACCTCCAGCTGTTAGAGCAGCCAGCCTGTGTGGTTACACCGTGTTAGTGTTGATACACACACACACACACACACACACACACACACACACACACACACACACACACACACACACACACACACACACACACACACACACACACACACACACACACACACACACACACACACACACACACACACACACACACACACACACACACACACACACACACACACACACACACACACACACACACACACACACACACACACACACACACACACACACAGGAGAACACACCACACATCCTACTGTATCCTGTTGTAGTTCCTCTTGGTAGGAGCAGAACGAGGGGCGGAGTCTAACCGCACCATCAAGGTGTCATTTATTGTAGTGGAGGTCATGTCTAACTGTAGGTGTTACACGCCTCTCCTGACCCTCTCTGCCCCCATGTCATACATATTTAATATCACAGCACATGACATCCCTGCATATAGAGTCCTCATTAAAAAACCAAGGCTAAACATGCTAAAGAGTTGACAAGGCTGGGAGTCCCAGGCTAGGTCTGAAGCAGTGCTCTATTCAGCATAAAGGCCACTACGCTCTTAGAAAATAAGGTGCTATCTAGAACCTAAAAGGGTTCTTGGGCTGTCCCCATAGGAGAACCCTTTAGTTCCGGTAGAACCTTTTTCGGGTTCCACCTAGAATCCTTTCCACAGAGGGTTCTACATGAAACGTAAAAGGGTTTTTACCAGTCACAAAGAAAGGGTTCTACCTGGAACCAAAAAGGGGTTCTCCTATGGGGACAGCTGAAGAACCATTTTGGAACCCTTTTTACTAAGACGGTAACATTTGACCAGAGCTTGGGTCAAAAGTAGGGAATAGAGTGCCAAAGTTTTGGTCAAAAGTATTGAACTATATGATATAGGGAATATGTTTAGACGTAATAATTTCAGACACAGCCCCAGACAATGCCCAGCTCTTTCCCAGATGACCTAACTTCCCTCCCAGCCCAGGCAGCATTCCACCGACTGTGCGCTGGTGTTACGATTTGGCCTTCACAGACACATTCCCCTGGCTGTGCGCTGGTGTTACGATTTGGCCTTCACAGACACATACCCTAGCTGTATAGTGGTGGTGGTGGTGGTGGTGTTTGGTCTTCACAGACACATTCCCTGGCTGTACGGTGGTGGTGGTGGTGTTTTGGGCTTCACAGACACATTCCCTGGCTGTACGGTGGTGGTGGTGGTGGTGTTTGGTCTTCACAGACACATTCCCTGGCTGTACGGTGGTGGTGGTGGTGTTTGGTCTTCACAGACACATTCCCTGGCTGTACGGTGGTGGTGTTTGGTCTTCACAGACACATTCCCTGGCTGTACGGTGGTGGTGGTGTTTGGTCTTCACAGACACATTCCCTGGCTGTACGGTGGTGGTGGTGGTGTTTGGTCTTCACAGACACATTCCCTGGCTGTACGGTGGTGGTGGTGGTGTTTGGTCTTCACAGACACATTCCCTGGCTGTACGGTGGTGGTGTTTGGGCTTCACAGACACATTCTCTGGCTGTACGGTGGTGGTGGTGGTGTTTGGTCTTCACAGACACATTCCCTGGCTGTATGGTGGTGGTGGTGGTGTTTGGTCTTCACAGACACATTCCCTGGCTGTACGGTGGTGGTGGTGGTGTTTGGTCTTCACAGACACATTCCCTGGCTGTACGGTGGTGGTGGTGGTGTTTGGTCTTCACAGACACATTCCCTGGCTGTACGGTGTTGGTGGTGGTGTTTGGTCTTCACAGACACATTCCCTGGCTGTACAGTGGTGGTGTTTGGTCTTCACAGACACATTCCCTGGCTGTACGGTGGTGGTGGTGGTGTTTGGTCTTCACAGACACATTCCCTGGCTGTACGGTGTTGGTGGTGGTGTTTGGGCTTCTCAGACACATTCCCTGGCTGTACAGTGGTGGTGGTGGTGTTTGGTCTTCACAGACACATTCCCTGGCTGTACAGTGGTGGTGTTTGGTCTTCACAGACACATTCCCTGGCTGTACAGTGGTGGTGTTTGGTCTTCACAGACACATTCCCTGGCTGTACGGTGGTGGTGGTGGTGTTTGGTCTTCACAGACACATTCCCTGGCTGTACGGTGGTGGTGTTTGGTCTTCACAGACACATTCCCTGGCTGTACGGTGGTGGTGTTGGTGTTTGGTCTTCACAGACACATTCCCTGGCTGTACGGTGGTGGTGGTGGTGTTTGGTCTTCACAGACACATTCCCTGGCTGTACGGTGGTGGTGGGGTGGTGTTTGGTCTTCACAGACACATTCCCTGGCTGTACGGTGGTGGTGGTGGTGTTTGGTCTTCACAGACACATTCCCTGGCTGTACGGTGGTGGTGGTGGTGTTTGGTCTTCACAGACACATTCCCTGGCTGTACAGTGGTGGTGTTTGGTCTTCACAGACACATTCCCTGGCTGTACGGTGGTGGTGGTGGTGTTTGGTCTTCACAGACACATTCCCTGGCTGTACGGTGGTGGTGTTTGGTCTTCACAGACACATTCCCTGGCTGTACGGTGGTGGTGTTGGTGTTTGGTCTTCACAGACACACTCCCTGGCTGTACGGTGGTGGTGTTTGGTCTTCACAGACACATTCCCTGGCTGTACGGTGGTGGTGGTGGTGTTTGGTCTTCACAGACACATTCCCTGGCTGTACGGTGGTGGTGTTGGTGTTTGGTCTTCACAGACACACTCCCTGGCTGTACGGTGGTGGTGTTTGGTCTTCACAGACACATTCCCTGGCTGTACGGTGGTGGTGGTGGTGTTTGGTCTTCACAGACACATTCCCTGGCTGTACGGTGGTGGTGGTGGTGTTTGGTCTTCACAGACACACTCCCTGGCTGTACGGTGGTGGTGGTGGTGTTTGGGCTTCTCAGACACATTCCCTGGCTGTACGGTGGTGGTGGTGGTGTTTTGGGCTTCACAGACACATTCCCTGGCTGTACGGTGGTGGTGGTGGTGTTTGGGCTTCTCAGACACATTCCCTGGCTGTACGGTGGTGGTGGTGGTGTTTTGGGCTTCACAGACACATTCCCTGGCTGTACGGTGGTGGTGGTGGTGTTTGGGCTTCTCAGACAGATGTCTAGGTTGTTATGTAGTACTGCAGTAATTAGCAGGCCGGCCTGAGCAGTAAACCTCCAGAGGATCCGGAAGAATCAAGTGTTTTTACGAAGGAAGGACAGGAGAGGAAGAGGGGAGGACAGGGGAAGTGGGTAGGCTGGAGGCACCCTCCCCTCCCATCCCTCCAGCACGTCTGGAGGAACCCCCCCCCCCCATCTTCTTACCCCCTCTGAGATTCCACAGGAGAATGGCTTCTCTTTCACAACCAAACATGTAATGTGGGTGCAACTGAGACATTGGCTCTGAGAGTTTTTCGTTGCAACTTATCACAATTACAAACATCTTCTGAGCGCTAGTATAATTCCAGAACAAGAGGTAACCAAACAGAAGATGTAGAGAAGAACTGCTATTCTACATCTTCTGTCTTGCAGTTCACTCTGTCTCTTCTGAGCATGTGCAGACAGACTGACCCCCCCCCCCTGCCTGAATCTGGCCCCCATTACCACGACAACTCCCCAGCTATGCTTCAGCTGTGCTTGCTCGTTTGTAAAGTGCAAATCTTTTCACCTTTTCTAAACAGGACTGATAACAGTAGATGTTGATCAACCCTGCCCTCTCGTAGCCTATAGATGGCCATCTTAACGGCCTCCCGTTGCCTCTCCTTTTTCTCTCTAAGCTTTAATCGGCCCACGTTTTATGCCTGCTCTCTTTACTTCTGCCAGAATTGATTTCCTTTCACACTATCTCATTCTGGCTTTTCCCCCTGTTCTTTAACACACACACACACACACGCACACGCACACGCACACGCCCACGCACACGCACACACACACACACAAGCACACACACACGCACACGCACACGCACACACACACACACACACACACAGTCATTGTTTGGATTGGGAGTCTTCAATATTTCATTGGGACGTGGTAATCACATTACACCACTAGATTCTGTGCAGATACCACCATATTATGGGTGACAATTAACCACATTATTAGCAGGCTTTAATCTATGGGGTGTCATGGCGCATTCAGACAGAAAGCAGTTAGGCCAAGGGGCTTATATTCAGTGGTAGTAGACTAGACTATAGAAGTTACGTCTCAAAAGGCAACCTATATAGTGCCCTACTTTTGACCAGGGGCCATAGGACTGAGTGTACAAAACATTAAGAACACCTTCCTAATATTGAGTTGCACCCTCTACCTTTGTCCTCAGAACAGCCTCAATTCATTGGGGCATGGACTCTACAATGTGTCAAAAGCGTTCCACAGGGATGCTGGCCCAAGTTGATTCCAATGCTTCCCACAGTTTTGTCAAGTTGGCTGGTGGACCATTCTTGATACACATGGGGAACTGTTAAGCGTGAAAAACCCAGGAGAGTTGCGGTTTCTGACTCACTCAAACCTGTGTGCCTGGTACCTACTACCATACCTCGTTTGAAGGCACTTAAATATTTTGTCTTGCCCCTTCACCCTCTGAATGGAACATGTACACAATCCATGTCTCAATTGTCTCAAGGCTTAAAAATACTTCTTTAACCTGTTTCCTCCCCTTCATCTACACTGATTGAAATGGATTGAACAGCTGCCATCAATAACGATCATAGCTTTCACCTGGATTCACCTGGTCAGTGTATGTCATGGAAAGAGCCATTCCTAATGTTTTGTACACTCAGTGTATAGTAGACAGGGTGCCGTTTGAGACACGTATAGAGACACTGGGCTCTCACACCATGGCATGGAAGACATATCCAGCAGCACTGTGTTGTGTGTTAAAGCACTGTCACAGCCCCTGTTTTAGATGGAAGACAAATGTGACGTGAGCGAGGGAGAGTGAAAGTGCTCCCCGATAAAGGGCTTTGTTAACCTTGTGTCGCACTAGACTGAATGGAGGGGAAAATTAGGCGCAAGATTATGATCGTCATACAGGAGACTGCTGAATGGCGAAAGGGGGGTGGAAGCTGCTGGGTAGTGTTGATCTAAGAACATGTAAGATGTAGCTATTCCGAACCAAAGACATTCAGGAGACACGGTCCTACTTTTTGATGACTTACTGTATTGCAAAGATCTGTAATATGTACTAGACCTATGTGTCTATGGGATTGGTATAAAGTGTCATATCTGCCTATGAGCAACGTGGCGCTACAAGCTGCAGATGTGAGAAGTCACACTTATTCCTGAACAACATTATCTTGCTTTTATTAGACGACCCAGCTGTAAACACCCAGTACTCTGCCTCTACATCTGCCCTCAGAATCTCTGACCCCAGCTGCTCTCAGTTTATTCTGTTGCCAGGACCCCCCTCGCACTCCGACGAATGAGTCAAATCCTCAGCACTCTTTTCCCACCACACAGTGGGTCTGTTATAAGCTATGGCAATGAGCCCACAGTGTCCAGTCCACCACCTCACGGCCGTACTCACTCAGTAGACAGTAAACACAACCCATTGCACAGTAACTACCTACAGGCTGGGCTGTGGACATCTCTCTGCTGAGGTTAGGCAGTGGCCAAGAGAGATAATTAAATGCAGGTTAATCGCCTGCTTCCAATGGCCCGTCTCAATGAGAATGGAACTGAAAGTGCAGCAGCTGGAAATGGCCATGGAGCTCTGCTGTGATAGATTCTGTGGTTAAAGATGCCCAGGAACAGAACCCATTACTGGGGTGTGAATAGGTAAAGGTGAGACACCTGTCTGAGAGGGCTCTGAAAGGGGGAGATCTCAACCCTGCTCCCTTCTTCCTTATCCCAGTCACTCAGGTCAAGATTTACATTTAGCTGGTCAGACCATATTACTATAGGCTCAAGTAGGGTTGGAAATTCCATTAACTTTCCCAAAATTCCCAGGTTTTCCAGAAATCCTGGTTGAAATCCTAGGAATTTTTGGAAAGTTACCAAAATGTTGCAACCCTAGGCTCATGATAGTGTTGTACAAGTTTTATTCAGAAAAGGAGGTTAAGTCTTACGGCACATTGTTATAAACACATTGTTAGGGCTCTGCTAGTTTATATAGTAGTACGCGACCAATGTGGGGCAAAGGCAGGTATCTAACTGCACCAACCCGTGTTTGCATCAGCCAGTGGTATGTAGTAGATGCATAACCACTGGGTGGATGCTGCCTCTATATGGCACAAGCTCCCGTTGAAATCACACCTCTCATTACAGAGTTAGAAGCAAAGACCCCCCGCTAGTTTGTTGGCAAATCATCACAGCGGTGAAAGAGATCTATAAAAGAGGCCCTCAATAGAGAGAGAGAAATAGAGGACGAGAGACAGAGGCAGAAAAAGAAAACGAGAGACAAAGACAGAAAAACAGAACGAGAGAGATAGGCAGAAAAAGAGAACTAGGGAGATAGGTAGAAAAAGAGAACTAGGGAGATAGGCAGAAAACGAGGACTAGGGAGATAGGTAGAAAAAGAGAACTAGGGAGACAGGTAGAAAAAGAGAACGAGAGAGATAGGCAGAAAAGAGAACGAGAGAGATAGGCAGAAAAAGAGAACTAGGGAGATAGGCAGAAAAAGAAAACGAGAGACAGACAGAAAAACAGAACGAGAGAGATAGGCAGAAAAAGAGAACTAGGGAGATAGGTAGAAAAAGAGAACTAGGGAGATAGGCAGAAAAAGAGGACTAGGGAGATAGGCAGAAAAAGAAAACGAGAGACAGACAGAAAAACAGAACGAGAGAGATAGGCAGAAAAAGAGAACTAGGGAGATAGGTAGAAAAAGAGAACTAGGGAGATAGGCAGAAAAAGAGAACTAGGGAGATAGGCAGAAAAAGAGAACTAGGGAGATAGGCAGAAAAAGAAAACGAGAGACAGACAGAAAAACAGAACGAGAGAGATAGGCAGAAAAAGAGAACTAGGGAGATAGGTAGAAAAAGAGAACTAGGGAGATAGGCAGAAAAAGAGGACTAGGGAGATAGGTAGAAAAAGAGAACTAGGGAGACAGGTAGAAAAAGAGAACGAGAGAGATAGGCAGAAAAGAGAACGAGAGAGATAGGCAGAAAAAGAGAACGAGAGAGATAGGCAGAAAAGAGAACGAGAGAGATAGGCAGAAAAAGAGAACGAGAGAGATAGGCAGAAAAAGAGAACGAGAGAGATAGGCAGAAAAAGAGAGCGAAGGACAGAAGCAGTTAAAGAGAATGAGAGAGATAGGCAGAAAAAGAGAATGAGAGAGATAGGCAGAAAAAGAGAGCGAGAGAGAGTAGACAAAGCAAGGCCCAACACACTTTCCTACAGCAATCCAAAAGCACTCTCTATCTCCTCCCAAAATGACACAATTAGGTGATCACAACACCCGTAAGAGTGTCTACCTATAAAATACAGTTTGGCTTGTTACACCAGCCATCTGAGCAGGATATAACATGGTGATTTGCTAGCTGCTATCAAGTCCCTCTCAAAGCCACCCCCTGAGGTGGAGTTCTAGTGTTGTCCCCCCTCCACACACCCCCAACACACTAACCATGTCACCACTACCACCAGCACCACCACCCAGACCCAACTGTCTGTTTGTGTGTGTGTGTGCATGTATGTGTGTGTGCATGCATATGTGTGCGTGTGTTTGTGTGCGCATGCATGCAGGTGTGTGTGTGTGCGTGTGTGTGTGTGTGTGTGTGTGTGTGTGTGTGTGTGTGTGTGTGTGTGTGTGTGTGTGTGTGTGTGTGTGTGTGTGTGTGTGTGTGTGTGTGTGTGTGTGTGTGTGTGTGTGTGTGTGTGTGTGAAATCATCCATTTCCTGAGAGATTCTCAATCCACCCTGGTGATAAATCAGGCCCAGTGTTAATTGGTATGAAAACAACACTTTGGCAGTATATAATGTTTTATGTGTCTTTCATGTGCTTTATTATAATACTAATGAGGAGCTGTATATCAAGAGAGACAGCGAGCGAGAGAGTCGGCAGCATGGCGCGGTGCAGAGCGGTAGAGGATAAGCTCCTTAGCAGGATCACCGGGATCTGAGAGCCGCAACACAGAACAGGCGGAACACAATCAGTCAGCCTCTCATTTGCAATCAGTAATTAGTATGCAAATGAGCCCAGGGGACCACACAAGTACTAGTGTATTACAAGGGTCTGATTATGACTCCTCCGGGCCTCTGGGAGAGCAGACTGAGCACTGAGAAACCTCCTCACCTCCCTCAGCTGGTGCCAAATATCACATACCAGCAGGCCATTTGCTCCCCTACCTGTCAGTCAGGGCTCCTGGCCTATCAGCTGAGAGAATATGCCGGGGTGGGTGTTTTTTTTTTATAGTGGTCCTATGACGTGAGAGCTGGCTTTTCCTGGTGACCTTCTGTGTCTGTGCCAGCCTCTCTTGTCTTAAGTGCTGGCCAGGCTTGGCTTTCTACAGCTAATCTGCTGCCATTCAGAGACAATGGCTGTACATTTGACTGCTGGCCAGAAATGAACAAGCCCACCAAGGTAAATGGAAATTCTTGCTCCATTTTTGAATGGCTGAAATGACCAGCATTTGGTCATAGAATATTATTCTGCATTGATGGAGTACACTACACCCCCGTGCAAGTGTAATATGTGCACTATTAATAATGTATTTCATGTAGTGTACTATACATGCCATATGTTAAGCATTATGTTGTGAAATTTGGATTGATTGTAACAGTGCTGTATTTATCCTGCTGACCAATTGAATGGAAAACCACAATAGAGAAAATGGTGTATGCAACACTGTGACAAATAGGCAGGAGGCGTTTAGCTAGGTTGCTGAGGGTGAAATTTACCCTCCCTGGCTTGCTGGGAAAAAGGAGAGAGAGCATCACACACACACACACACACACACACACGCACGCACGCACGCACGCACGCACACACGCACGCACGCACGCACGCACGCACGCACACACACACACACACACACACACACACACACACACACACACACACAGAGAGAGAGAGCAGCATCGCATCACCAGGCCTCTAAATGAATCCCGACAGGCTGTGAGGAAGATTGGGGCCCATTATGGCGAGCAGTGTCCTCTGACACCCCGGCCTTAAAGAGTGGCGGCCAATTGAATCCCTTGCCAAACGGCGGCTGGCTCTGCCCGTGATTTTCCCCGTGACCTGATTTAAGGAGAACAGAGAGAAGCAGGATCTATAACACCCTGACTGCCCTCTCCCTTTGTTCTCCTACAGAGCCAAGAATAGTCAGGCAAGGCATATTGGGTGTGGAGATTATAGGTGTATTGATGGAATGGGAGGGATGTGCTGGAGTGGGGGCCTGGGAGGAGAGGATGCTGATCTACTCTGCTCTCACCCAGAGGGAGCCATTGATGCTGGCTCAGGTCCATCCACCCCAGCCCCAGGCATGCACACACACACACACACACACACACACACACACACACACACACACACACACACACACACACACACACACACACACACACACACACACACACACACACACACACACACACACACACACACACACACACACACACACACACACACACACACAGCTCCTCCAGTCTATGGCAGTGTAGAGCAGTGAAGGATTCAGTGTACTCTGACTGCCCTTGGCTGAACACTCAAGCTGAACAACATCCAGTGCAGGAGGGCAAGATGTTGGCCCCATGCTGGAAAATATCCACCATCCACTATCCACACAATGGGTAGTGTAGGGCAAAGCTCATAAATCTGCCATTGATTCCCTGTGCTTTGGTATGGGGGTTAACTGATGCCGTCCTTCCCAGAGCCACCCAGGGACAGTGAGCTGTTGTCCACCAGACACACAGGAGGTGCACCATAAGATATGCCTGGACACAGTTTTTTTCTCTCTCCACACTGCAATAAAAGTTCTCGGCAGTGGCTCTTCATCCAGGCCAGTTACGATCTGTCTCGTTGGTTTGGTTTACAGAAGACTGTGATCACTCAGGCAAGCAGGGAAGCCAGTAAATCACTGTAGTAAAATTCTCAGAGAAAAGGCATCACTAGTCAGGCGTCTTAATTGAGTGTTCCTGGATGTTATGTAAGTGTTTTTGTTTGGGTGTCACTAGCCTCTCCAGCTCTGATACTCTCCACCTTTCCACATTCCTCTCTTTACTCCTCCATAGTGCAATAGGGTGCAGAGAGGTCCCCATAATGTAACTAACCATTTTGTGTCCTCCTCTCCTCTCCTCCCCCTCCTCTCCTCCTCTCCACCTCCTTCTCCTCCTTGTCGACCTCCTCCTCTTAGCCCTTCTCCTCCTCTTCTCCCTCCTCCTCTCCTCCTCTCCACCTCCTCTTCCTCCTCCTCGTCCTCCTCTCCTCCTCTTCCTTCTCAGCCTTCTCCTCCCTTTCTCTGCTCCTCCTCTCGTACTCAGCCTCCTGGGTGACAGCAGTGATGCTCCAGCAGGCCAAATGCTCCACAGGGGGCTCGTTCCACCAAGCAAATATTATTGCACACTGGAATCATTTATTAGGAGCGTATACCCCCCCCCCCCTCTTTCTAAACGACCCTCCCTCCACCCCCCCACCCCCATCCCCCCACCCCATCCCCTTTCTGGTGGCAGAGGTGGTATTTATTAGTGGGTTTGTTCCCCCCCTGCTTCCAATATTTCATCCAGTGAAAAGGAACGGGTGGGGGTGTATGGGGGTTTGGGGTAAAGGGACGGGTGGGGGTGTATGGGGGTTTGGGGTAAAGGGACGGGTGGGGGTGTATGGGGTTTGGGGTAAAGGGACGGGTGGGGGTCTATGGGGGTTTGGGGTAAAGGGACGGGTGGGGGTGTATGGGGGTTTGGGGTTTAAGGGACGGGTGGGGGTGTATTGGGGTTTGGGGTAAAGGGACGGGTGGGGGTGTATGGGGGTTTAGGGTAAAGGGACGGGTGGGGGTGTATGGGGGCTTGGCGTAAAGGGACGGGAGGGGGTGTATGGGGGTTTGGGGTAAAGGGACGGGTGGGGGTGTATGGGGGTTTGGGGTAAAGGGACAGGTGGGGTGTATGGGGGCTTGGAGTAAAGGGATGGGAGGGGGTGTATGGGGGTTTGGGGTAATGGGACGGGTGGGGGTGTATGGGGGTTTGGGGTAAAGGGACAGGTGGGGTGTATAGGGGTTTGGGGTAAAGGGACAGGTGGGGTGTATGGGGGTTTGGGGTAAAGGGGTAAAGGGATGGGTGGGGGTGTATGGGGGCTTGGAGTAAAGGGACGGGAGGGGGTGTATGGGGGTTTGGGGTAAACGGACGGGTGGGGGTGTATGGGGGTTTGGGGTAAAGGGGTGGTGGTGGGGGAGTGGATAATGACACACACTACACCACCATCGTGGGCCTCTCTCTGCTGGCTGCTGTGACAGCTGTAATTGTGGATCACATCAAAAGGGAGAGCAGGGAACACCTACCCCACCTTTCTCTCCCTGAAAGGACACGAGAAGTGAGCTGCTCAAAATATCAAATACATCAGAACCCGAGTGCTTTGATGAGTGCTATCCTGTCTTAATGTTTTGATTTTTGATGTCATAATTATAGGTGTTGGTTTGAACCTCTCGAAACGACGCCAAGGCCTACTGTTAAATATAGGACAAAAGGGACATCTTTCTTAGAATTGCTGTGAGGGAGACTGTGAATACGTGGCGGCAGTGTATAGAATTTAGATTAAAAGGTTTGAAGACAAGGCCAGAGGGGTCAAACCAAATGTCACATGAATAACAATGAGGCATGTGTATAAATTGGTTGCAGGTGCCTTTGGTCAACAAGGGTCAGGCCACCACCAACAAGGGTCAGGCCATTTTTTCTACCCAATTACAAATGGGTGACACGTCTAAATGTACCCGTTCTAAATGTATCTCGTCTAAATTTATCATGTCTAAATGTATCCTGTCTAAATGTATCCCGTCTAAATGTATCCCGTCTAAATGTATCCCGTCTAAATGTATCCAGTCTAATTGTATCCCGTCTAAATGTATCCCGTCTAAATGTATCCGTCTAACTGTATCCCGTCTATATGACGCGTCTTAATGTATCCGTCTATATGACGCGTCTTAATGTATCCCGTCTACATGACGCGTCTTAATGTATCCCGTCTAAATGGCGCGTCTAAATTTATCCTGTGAAAATGTATCCTCTCTAAATTTATCCTGTCTAAATGGCGCGTCTAAATGTATCCCGTCTAAATGTATCCTGTCTAAATGTATCCTGTTTAAATGTATTCTGTCTAAATTTATACTGTTTAAATTTATCCCGTCTAAATTTATCCTGTCTAAATGTATCCTGTGTAAATCTATCCCGTCTAAATGTATCCTGTCTAAATGTATCCCATCTAAATGGCGTGTCTAAATGTATCCTGTCTAAATGTATCCTGTCTAAGTGACGCTTCTTAATATATCCCGTTTAAATGTATCCTGTCTAAGTGACGCTTCTTAATATATCCCGTTTAAATGTATCCTGTTTAAATGTATCTGGTCTATATGACGCTTCTTAATATATCCCGTTTAAATGTATCCTGTCTAAGTGACGCTTCTTAATATATCCCGGTTAAATGTATCCTGTCTAAATGACGCTTCTTAATATATCCTGTCTAAATGATGAGTCTAAATGTTTCCTGTCTAAATTTATCCTGTCTAAATGACGCTTCTAAAAGTTTCCTGTCTAAATGACGCTTCTAAATTTATCCCGTCTAAATGTATCCAGTCTAAATGTATCCCGTCTAAATGTATCCCGTCTAAATGTATCCCGTCTAAATCTATCCCGTCTAAATGTATCCTGTCTAAATGTATCCCATCTAAATGGCGTGTCTAAATGTATCCTGTCTAAATGTATCCCATCTAAATGGCGTGTCTAAATGTATCCTGTCTAAATGTATCCTGTCTAAGTGACGCTTCTTAATATATCCCGTTTAAATGTATCCTGTCTAAGTGACGCTTCTTAATATATCCTGTTTAAATGTATCCTGTCTAAATGTATCTGGTCTATATGACGCTTCTTAATATATCCCGTTTAAATGTATCCTGTCTAAGTGACGCTTCTTAATATATCCCGTTTAAATGTATCCTGTCTAAATGACGCTTCTTAATATATCTGTCTAAATGATGAGTCTAAATTTATCCTGTCTAAATTTATCCTGTCTAAATGACGCTTCTAAAAGTTTCCTGTCTAAATGACGCTTCTAAATGTATCCCGTCTAAATGTATCCAGTCTAAATGTATCCCGTCTAAATGTATCCCGTCTAAATGTATCCCGTCTAAATGTATCCCATCTAAATGTATCCCGTCTAAATGACGCTTCTAAATGTATCCAGTCTAAATGTATCCCATCTAAATGGCGTGTCTAAATGTATCCTGTCTAAGTGACGCTTCTTAATATATCCCGTTTAAATGTATCCTGTCTAAGTGACGCTTCTTAATATATCCCGTTTAAATGTATCCTGTCTAAATGTATCTGGTCTATATGACGCTTCTTAATATATCCCGTTTAAATGTATCCTGTCTAAGTGATGCTTCTTAATATATCCCGTTTAAATGTATCCTGTCTAAATGACGCTTCTTAATATATCCTGTCTAAATGATGAGTCTAAATGTATCCTGTCTAAATTTATCCTGTCTAAATGACGCTTCTAAAAGTTTCCTGTCTAAATGACGCTTCTAAATGTATCCCGTCTAAATGTATCCAGTCTAAATGTATCCCGTCTAAATGTATCCCGTCTAAATGTATCCCGTCTAAATGTATCCCGTCTAAATGTATCCCATCTAAATGTATCCCGTCTAAATGACGCTTCTAAATGTATCCAGTCTAAATGTATCCCGTCTAAATGTATCCCGTCTAAATGACGCTTCTAAATATATCCCGTCTAAATGTATCTCGTCTAAATGTATCCCGTCTAAATGACGCTTCTAAATGTATCCCGTCTAAATGTATCCCGTCAAAATGTATCCCGTCTAAATGACGCTTCTAAATATATCCTGTCTAAATGAAGCGTCTAAATGTATCCTGTCTAAATGAAGCGTCTAAATGTATCCTGTCTAAATGATGAGTCTAAATGTATCCTGTCTGAATGTATCCCGTCTAAATGTATCCTGTCTAAATGATGAGTCTAAATGTATCCTGTCTGAATGCATCCGGTCTAAATTACGCTTCTAAATATATCCCGTCTAAATGACGGGATATAAATCCCGTCTAACTCTTTCATTGGCTTGTTTAGTCCTCCAGTCCCTGCCGTTATAGAGGCACTGTCTCATTCCTTTGTCTCTTCCCCTCTAGCCTAGCCCCTCTTAATGCTGGGAACGTGACCAGGCAGGTGGACTCAGGTTTGTGTGAGTGTGTGTGTGCTGGGACTATGGGAGGGAGTTCACCCTACCCTGTCACTGTCCTGGCACTCACAGTGTGGTTATTGGAGCTTAATGATGCTATTCTGCCATCCTCTCTCAGCTCAATGGTGGTCCTTTTCAAGGTAGACAGCTCCGAATAGGGTTCCATTCCCTGGGAGGGGTTAGGGGGGTGTAGGAGGGTGTATAGATACCCCCTGAGAGACCCCCCCCCCCCAGTGACTGTATTGTCTCCTTGGGCAAACATTCCCACAGAAAGGCAGGGGGAAGAAACCATTTGGCTCCCCCAGCTTGTGGTTCTTTTTCTGGGCTAGAGGAGGTCCCCGTCAGTCAACAGCTGGACATGACGTGACAAATTGGGGGCTTTGTCTTTCCGAGGAGGTGGGGGAGTGGAGGGCAAGTGGCTTAGGGAGCTGACATTGAAAGGATGTGTAGCCAATAGAATGGATTGTGAATCCCCACCCCCCCCCCACCCCCAATGTACAATGCAAATGGCAGTTTAAAGGAAAATATGGTCCTGCTTTGTTATAAAGTAAAACGCTCAACTTCATTGAGGTGATAGAGACAGGGAAAGAAAGGCCTCCCCTGTTGGCATTCCCCTGGAGACCACAGGTGAGGCGAAACGCTGATATCAGGATTTTTTACTTGGGTTTTGTTACAACAGCGGATTTGGTAACAAATGAGTCTCCGCAAACCTCGTAAAACAACCCAGAATAGCAAAACATCTCACCACTGTAATTATTTGCTGGATTCTGAGCAGCCATAAAACACACTCTGAGCTGCGGGTTTTAAAGCTCTACTGTGATTGGGTATAAACCAAGTGGCTCTCAGACTTAAAGGGGGGATGCTACCAGATTTCCTAGTCATCATTCTGGGCTCAGACCTTTTTTATTTTTTATTTTTTATTTTTATTTCACCTTTATTTAACCAGGTAGGCTAGTTGAGAACAAGTTCTCATTTGCAACTGCGACCTGGCCAAGATAAAGCTTAGCAGTGTGAACAGACAACACAGAGTTACACATGGAGTAAACAATTAACAAGTCAATAACACAGTACAAAAATAGGCGAGTCTATATACATTGTGTGCAAAAGGCATGAGGAGGTAGGCGAATAATTACAATTTTGCAGATTAGCACTGGAGTGATAAATGATCAGATGGTCATGTACAGGTAGAGATACTGGTGTGCAAAAGAGCAGAAAAGTAAATAAATAAAAACAGTGTGGGGATGAGGTAGGTGAAAATGGGTGGGCTATTTACCAATAGATTATGTACAGCTGCAGCGATCGGTTAGCTGCTCAGATAGCACATGTTTGAAGTTGGTGAGGGAGATAAAAGTCTCCAACTTCATGGATTTTTGCAATTCGTTCCAGTCACAGGCAGCAGAGTACTGGAACGAAAGGCGGCCAAATGAGGTGTTGGCTTTAGGGATGATCAGTGAGATACACCTGCTGGAGCGCGTGCTACGGATGGGTGTTGCCATCGTGACCAGTGAACTGAGATAAGGCGGAGCTTTACCTAGCATGGACTTGTAGATGACCTGGTGTCAGTGGGTCTGGCGACGAATATGTAGCGAGGGCCAGCCGACTAGAGCATACAAGTCGCAGTGGTGGGTGGTATAAGGTGCTTTAGTGACAAAATGGATGGCACTGTGATAAACTGCATCCAGTTTGCTGAGTAGAGTGTTGGAGGCAATTTTGTAGATGACATCGCCGAAGTCGAGGATCGGTAGGATAGTCAGTTTTACTAGGGTAAGTTTGGCGGCGTGAGCTCCTCGGCAAGTGGCAGCCATTTTAACTGGTCTCTGTCCTTTGTTTTGTAGTGGGCCTGGGTTCCCCCGCTGGCGACCCTGGGGTGAAAAAGCTCTGCATTTGACAGAGTCCACCTCTTAACTTGTTAACTTGCTAATTGGCCAGCAGTCACTTCATGAGCTGAACAATAGACTGCTAGCTGAGCGATGAGCCTCTCTTCTAGAGAGGGAGAGGGTGCGAGAGGCCAGGTGGTGGTGAGGGTGGTGGTGGTGGCGGTGGTGGGAGCAGAAAGGGGGGCAAGGGTGGAGGGACGGGTGACTTGGGGTTGTGTGTGAGGCTTGTTGTGTGTGGGGTCCTGCCTGGTTTCCAGGGAGACGAGGGGCCTGATATATTGGCTGGAGGAACGGAGTACTGGTCTGACCTAGGGAGATGGGGTGGTGGGAGGCAGGTGGGATGCACTGTTTTACTCCCCTCTCTCTCCTCTTCTCCCGTCCTTCGGCCCCCCAGATTCAGAGGAGCAGAGTAGTTTGTTTGCCCAGTGGAGGATTGGCTTAGTAGTGCTGGCTGGCTGGGTTGGTTGTGGGCTAAAAGGAGGTGCAGGCGTTTAGACCCAGACCATGTTAAGTAATTAGGGAGAGCTTACAGGGCCATTTCCACGACAGCTGCTCCGAGAGCAAACAGAGAGCTGCCCAGAGGGAGCCGCGGATGCATTGTGATCTGTTTGTTGGAACAAGGTTGCCAAATACAATATGGCAGCATGTGCAGCCCAGACATCCAGAGATGTCCAACCAGAGTCTATGTATGGAAACACAAACACTATTACAACAGCAGCGCAGAAGGGAAAGGACAAGGTACAAAGAGAACAGGGTACTAGTCTTGGGTTTCATCTAACCAGTAAATGGACCAATACACAAAATATGCCGTTTTCTGCACTTTTGCAAGATTAACTAATACACCCAAGGATGATATTCAGGTTAAAATACAGGTTGAACATGGTATTTCAAATGTTTCAAAGAATTTAAGGGAAATCTAAAATTAAAAAAAATGTGAGGGTTGTTTTCTCTCCCTGAAGAGAAGGTCTCAGATGCCTGTCTCTCCCTGTAGTCTGTCTGATGCCATATGGGACCCAGTTGGAGTCCCTGTGTTAAATAAATGGCTGGAGAGTTGGCCCATGTGTTAGCCATGTTACAATAACAGCCCCTGCATCCCATGTCCCGGCAGGTCCCAGTGTGGCACTGCAAGGCCCGGGGGGACCAAGGGGGGGGGGGGGGGGCAGGTGAACTCATGCTTAACAGAGGGCCCTTCCTATGGGCCGGCTCCCCAGCCAAGGTCCAGGCTTTACCCAGGGCCTTGTATATTTTCGTGGTTCTTCTTTATTTATCCACTGAAAATCCATCTGGAGCAGCATCAAAGGAATTTCCCCCCTTCCCCCCCCCCCCCCCAAAACAACCAAGGTTGAGAGAGAGAAAAACAAGGTGTAACAGTGTTAGATCGTCTGGCATGTTTACCTTGCTGTCTTAAACTTTTAACATGAACTCTATCGTCTTAAACTTTTAACATTGGGAGAGGGAGGGGCTTTGTCTTGCCGTCATTTCCCGTAGCTCATTTACTAGACAGGGGTTACGGGCCATGCCATTGGAACACACAAGCTCTTTTAAAGGGACTTTAGAGGGGTTTTCCCTCTCTAATGCGTAGTATTTGTGTAGGTAGTTTGTGGTTGCTGCCACAACATTTCTCACCTTATTTTGTCTAGGTAGAGAGCAGGTGTCATCCAGCTTTTTCTCCTGGCTGGTGTGAGAGTTCATACAGTAGCCATTTTGCAGCTTCAGGGCTTCCATCAATTCTTATGGTACCCATATTCTACTCTACCTCAATTACAGCATTCTTGCTGTTGGTTAGACACTCTCTATGAAACCAGCATGTTGGTGTGGATGCTTAGTGTACGCCCTATCAGAATTCTTGCTGTTGTTTATACACTCCAGTATGTATAAAACTAGTATGCTTAGAGCTAATGTACGCCCTAATGAGGCAGTACATATTGTTAAAGCTGTGCGTACCTCTTCAACCGCACCACGAGCAAACCATTAAATCAATAAGCCTGGATCATTTCAAAAGCATCCAATTAAACTTGGTCGTACAGCACTGCATTCAAATGCACTGATTTTCTCAGTCTGTGGGACATGCAAACACACTCAAAAACACATCCACACCAACACACACACACGTTTAGCTACAAGTCTGCCTCCTCTCCCTTGTATACTGTATGTATCGGGCGGCAGATGCCTTTCATCTGGCTCCCCGCTCTCCTTCCTAATAGCCTGCCTTGTCTGCTAGCCTGATGGGCTGTTTTCATAGCTCAAGCTGTGGCAGGGAGGGGGGCAGAGTGTCAGCAGGAGCAGAATAACCACTCCATCAGGCCTCTGTGTCAAACAATACAAACATGATCTCTATATTTGGAGAGAAGCTGCGCACCGCTTGCCACACAGGAAAGGCTGAGGAAAAAGTGCCGGCGGCGGCGTGGTATCATTTAAACCCAGTGGCATGGAATGATAAATAAAACCCACAGTGTTTCGCCTCTCAGTCATGGTTGTTAGAGCTGGCGGAGAGAGGCTGCACCAGAACCTCATCTCTCTCTCTCTCTCTCTCTCTCTCTCTCTCTCTCTCTCTCTGCGCCCCCCCATGTACTCTCGCTCTCTCTCTCTCTTTCTCCCTTCTTTCCCATCCCTGCCATGTCTGTGTGGGTACGATGGGCGAAGCGTGTTTTAAGGGTTCTCAATGACGGCCTGCCCCCCCCCCCCCCCATGTACCCCTCCTCCGCCCAACCCTCCTCCCAACCCTCCTGCTTGGCATCTGTTAAGCTGCTGAAGAGAAAGTTGTGTGCTGAGACCGGTCCGTCTTGCTGTGTGGATTTGAACAAGCACATGCCTGTTCTACCCCGGTGGCCTATGAAATGAGAAAATCAGCCACTGTGATGCCGACGGGAGCAGGGCTTGGGTGATAAATCTGCGAGGGCTTTTTTTGCATGTGTGTGTGTATGTGTGTGTGTGGATGTGTGCACGTGTGCGTGTGCGTGTGCGCGTGTGTGTGTGTACATCCATTGAGCCATGAGGTTAAGATTTGGGGATTTGATTTCACACCAGCAAACATCTGTGTCAGGAAACCCATCACCTTAAATGCATGACATTAAAACATGTATGAGTTCATTCTTTAGCTCCACTGACATTTATTTCTTATCATATGGCTTGTTTTTTTTATTTCTGTGAATATTCCACCCAAGAGTATTAGAGGTCACATTACTAATCTATAGCACTCGCACAGGAAGGGTCCACCATCGTGTGACATAAAGGTCAGATATTGAATAATAAATGAGCCCTAGTACAACACACATTTAAGAGTCATAAGGTATATATTATAATAGGTTAATTGATCTGTCCGACTCAATTTTTTGCTTTGGTTACAGATCTTTTTCTAGATTTCTCCTATTTTGTGTGTGTATTTTTTGCATTTACGGAAATGTATAAATATAGTGCTGTAATGATAGCCTAGCCATAGTTTTCTGCAGCCGGCTTACCAGTCTGGTTCCAACCAAAACAACAATTATTTCATGCCTCCATGTCTATGGCAAAGGATACTGTCCTGAACCAGCTGATTACATCTAGATTATATCTAGATTATATCTAGACTCTTTCATCTGTACTCAACCTCAGAGGCAGGCAGAGGGAGGTGCCCACTGTGGTCTGGGGTGTGCTGGTAACGTACACACCTGTTTAAGGTGTTTCCGCACCACTTAGACAGGAGCATAGGGGCCAATGGCCAGTACATCAGAGCTTAATGACCCTTCCCCACAGCGCTACAACCCAGGTGATAGACCAGTCACAGAGATGTCACTCTGCAACACAGACAGATCTCTCAGGTGGGTCCTTCTGTTGTCCTGTGCTTTACGAGGGGGTCAGGAGTTCCGTGCCAGCTCGTTGGATCTGGTCGAGCTCTGTGCCAGTTCATTGGCTCTGAGAACTATTAACCTCCCCTCACCAGACCCAGCTGTCTCAGGAAAGGTACAGCAGGCCACAGCCTGACTGAATCCCCACTCCACCTACTCCTAAAGGAGGCTCATGACAAGCACAGTCAAGCCGGCAGACATGGGCAGTTTGTCCCATACTGGAAAGGCCTTAGCTCAGTACAAACCCCGGGACACTCTAAATGTAAGTGTTTGGTTGTTCCAGCTAGTGTGTTTTCTACAACTCCCCTGGTGGTATGTATAGTAATGTATGTGTTTCTCATGGTCATATATACTGAGTGTACAAAACATTAGGAATACCTACTTTTTCCATGACAGAAACAGAACAGGTGAATCCAGGTGAAAGCTATAATCAACTTGACACAACTGTGGGAAGCATTGGAGTCAACATGAGCCAGCGTCCCTGCCCCGATGGATTAAGGCTGTTTGGAGGGCAAAAGGGGGTGCAACTCAATATTAGGAGGGAAGTTCTTCATGTTTTGTATACTCGGTGTATACTTGTGTACTATATATCCAGTATTTCAAATGGGGAAATAAGCATTTTATTGAGGGCTAAACAATTGCGTTTTAGTTTTTTTTATATAGATATTCAACATTTTGTTTAGTAGGGCTGAGCGATGAACTCAAATTTGGTTATTTTGTGGTTTTTAACAGCTAATTGACCCATATCGGTTCAATTATTCAAATTCCTTCTTTTTTTTGTGAGCTCAATGCTCACATTGCGCAGTTTCTCTAGAGATCAATCAGACCAAGCCCAAACTGTGCGATGTAGTAGGGAGTTGTAGTTTCCAACAGGCCAATATTCTACATAGTTTAGCGCAGAAAAATGTGGTAATTAACTACAATGGAAAACAGAAAGGAAAATGCCGCACACTCCTGCTCATGCTCCCAGGTGATGTTTATTTAAGGGTGGAAACGTTGTTGTATGTAAGGAGCATGAGCAGCAGTGTGCAGCAGTTTCCTTTCTGTTTTCCTACATCTCCAGCACCTGCAGAAAGTACCTGGATGTGCGTATGTTCTTCAGCGTTTGTAAATGAACTACAATAAACATAATTCATTGTATGCCTTTCTTATCCGGTCTGTGTGTTTGTTTTACGCTTGCTACTAGAAGAGATGGAAGAATGCCCGATTGAGAGGGATAGGGGATAGAGTGCAGTTGCTTCACGAGGTATCTCTACCTGAAAATACATGATTTAAGAGATTGATGGTTGGTATTCAGCAGTCATACAAGTGTGCTTTATTTACTTTGAAGAACTACTAAAATAGTGATTTTGTCAGACAGCATAGTTAGCCACGGTGGACGCGTCATGATACCCATAAAAACACGGAAATGGTTCCAATGGTTTTTCTGCCATTCATTTTTCAGATTGTGAATTTGACAGAAAATTCTGTTTGGTGAAGGCTTACCTTGGCGTGACCCTTTGATAGCTGTGTGATTCTCTCTCAGACAAGGTGAGTTTTATCAACATATTCGCATCACGTTCTATAGAAAAATAGCAATGCTAATTATTGATCAAAGTGACCTTGTCCGAGAGAGATTTGCGAGGTTATCAAATCGTCACACCAGGGTAAGTCTACAAGAAACACAGACCTTATATGAAGTAGTTCTAAAATCCCAGACACAAAAGTGAATGGTGAAATACATTTTGAAACCCTTCTCGTTGTTTATGACTCTTACTGTGGTACTCAATAGGCAGCAGCTCGATAGTGATGAGATGTATGTAATGTTTAAAAAAAAAAATTGACACTTAAATCGAAAACCGTGGTAACTTTTTTTTTTCATCGAACAAAAACCGAACCAACCCCAAAACGCACTAATCCCTCAGCACTATCAAGTAGCTTAAGTCAAACAGTGTTCATTACCATCAGAGCTTTGTGCTCTTACACTTCGATTTCATTTGGATTGTTATCTAGCGGCTTTACATCCTGGCCTAAAACCAGACGCCACAACATCAGAGTGAAGATTTAAGAGCTGTTTCAAAAGGCTGACATTCAGAGCAGCAAGGCGTTGTTCTGAATCTTCCACTGTGTTGGAGCAGAGGAGGCCTCTCCATGTTTGCATCCCAAATGGAACCCTGTTCCCTACAAAGTACACTTCTTTTGTCCTGGGCCCTATAGGGATCCCCATGTGTCAGCTCCAGGGTTCCTGAGGGGCCTGGATGGCCCTCTGTCTGTTAGTCAGGCCTCTCCCCCAGGCAGCACCAGCCTGGCTCCTCTTCCTGCAGCCTTCTCCCTTGCCTGGCCCCCCGTGTTGTGACTCCTGACAAGTCCTCCAATTTGCTCAGCTGTGTGAAAAGGCAGAGAGGCCATTGATATCTTCCCATTTATAAATGATCAGGCCCTGGGCTCGTGTTTCAGACCTGGTGGGCCCTGGCTGTCCCCCTGAGTCCCTCAGCTCCTCCAGCAGAGATCCTCCACCCCCCACCTTTCACACTCAGATCACATACCAACTGCCTCTGCGACTTGCTGGCTACCACCACCCTGCCTGCCACACAATGAAACCCAGAGTAGCGGCCATTGATCTAGTCCCTTCTTAGATTTAACGCAGCTCCATCAGTTAGAGGAGCAGTGTGGGACCGTGTGTGTCTGTCTTTGTGTGTGCCTGCATATGTGTGTGTGTGTGCATGTGTGTGAGTGTGTGTGTGTCTAGCAAGGAGGATGAGGTAGCAGCAGCACATTTAGCCCTGACATTAATGAAGGTCAAAAGGATACCACTGTCACCCTCCATGAACAGTTAGATAATACGCTTTATTGGAAATATTAAGACCATAGCACTGCCAATATACTAAAAAGCAAATTATTCTAGCATTAATCAATATAATCACCTCACAAGGAGAGGATGCTGTGTCAGGAGGAATGAGATCTCCATCGATTGGATGTACTTTCATGGTTCCTTCCTTCATATTCCTCAGCAGTAAGCAGCAGGTACCAAGGCCCAGAGGCCTTCAGTTCCCAGCCTGATACGACACACACACTCAGCTATCAGTTTTCATTTCACACCTAATAATGCAGAGTTACATTGTGAATAGCAGTGTAGGCTGTGCAAAATTCCATTCACATAAAATGCTTCACATTTTAAAAAATCTCATCAAATGTCAGGGCTGAAGGAATAACAACAGGCTTGGATGCTGGATGGAGACAGTGAGAAAACAAATCCAATGTGGCTTGTTAATTTTTCCAGTTCCTGTCTGTTGGACAAACACACTTCTTTCTACATCAGTCAGCCAGTCTCATCCCCCCTCCACTCATCCACTGCCCACCATTTTCCCTGCCATGGTAGATTCCTTAAAACCTGATCATGGATGATTTTCAGGCCTTCCTGATCGATTTTCCTGGGTGAAAATAAGAGGATACAAAAGCATGTTAGACGCTCTGGAATCAGATCCAATCCATTAGGGGGGGGGGATCAATACACAGAAGGCAAAAGGGAGAAAAAAGAGCTGTGAGTGTTGACAAACCAAATAAATACAGATGCGCAAGAGAGGAGAAATTAGATTACTGTCAAAGAATCTAAGCACAACACTTTTAACCCCTAACCTAACAATCTGTGTTTACACCGCAGCACAAGGGCGAGGGAGGGGATGGGAGGGGATGGGAGAGACTCGAGAGATCAGACATGGGCTACAGGCATGCTGTGGTAGCCAGCAGAAATGTCTGGTCCTCCCAGGATTTTACAACCTCCCAAGGGATACTGGGTGGCATTCTAAATGCTAGTATACTACATTTACATTTTAGTCATTTAGCAGAAGCTCTAAATCCAGAGTGACTTACAGGAGTGATTAGGGTTAAGTGCCTTGCTGAAGGGCACATCAACAGATTTTTCACCTAGTCAACTTGGGTATTCGAACCAGCAACCTAATGTAAAACATGTTTATTTAAGTTTGATATTAAGTGTTAAAATGTCTGTTAAAATGATCTAAATTGTATGTGTGTGCAAATTCATGCGTTATCCTTGAGACATTCTTATACTGCTTTTCTCTTTTGTCTTCTCTTTTTTCAATGCACCCAATCTCCATGAATCCTGGGTCTTACTTTCAGGTAAGTCAATCTTCTTATCTTTGGATTCCTAAAAATACAATGTGGTCAAAATCATCCAATAAACCTCTTATGGATGACATCGACATTGTTCTTTCTGGGGAAAGAAATCTCAATTAGTTCTTACAATGTCAAAAGCCACATACTCACACTCCATGAATTATGATGGTCTACATATGGGTATTACAAAGTACGAGCCGCCACCCAATTACTTCACAATATATGTTCTACCAGCCAAGTTCGTTCTGCTAAGTACATTTTTTAAAGTGTTAGCAGAGTAGTGAAAATGCAACCTGTTGAAATGCAGACACTATTTTCTGCCTCCTTCCCTCCCCCTCCCCTCTTCCTATGTAATCCCCCCTTTCATAATTCCCTGGCAGAAATACATAGCCTTGGTCTGCTTTCCAGATGGAGCCCCATGCAGCATGGTAAAAACCTGGCACCGTCAGTTTCCCCCACCTTCCCCCACTGCCCCCTCTGCTCCCTGCTTCCAGTCACAAAACCAAGGGTGGTAGTTGGTAGTGGCACCTTTATTGCTCTCTTTAACTCTAGACAACCATCAGGGTGAGGGGACTAGATGGTGGATCTAACTACAGTCCTCAGAGCCCTATGAGAAGCCCCATGTCTGAGGTCAGGTGTCAGGGCTGATAGCTAGCTGAGGCCCTAGGTCTGAGTGTCTGAGGTCAGGTGTCAGGGCTGATAGCTAGCTGAGGCCCTAGGTCTGAGTGTCTGAGGTCAGGTGTCAGGGCTGATAGCTAGCTGTGGCCCTAGGTCTGAGTGTCTGAGGTCAGGTGTCAGGGCTGATAGCTAGCTGAGGCCCTAGGTCTGAGTGTCTGAGGTCAGGTGTCAGGGCTGATAGCTAACTGAGGCCCTAGGTCTGAGTGTCTGAGGTCAGGTGTCAGGGCTGATAGCTAACTGAGGCCCTAGGTCTGAGTGTCTGAGAGGTGAGGTATTGGGGCTGATAGCTAGCTTTACCCTTCATCTCTAACACAGAGAGAATGTTTACTTTACTCATGAGGCTGTCTCCAGGTCAGGCTCTTGCAGGATCAGTTGAAAACCTGTCACCCTCCCTAAGCGTCTGTCCCTCTCCCCCCTAACTGCCCTGTCACAGTGGACAAGGTGCCACTCAGGTGATTCCCATTGATTTCCACTACACAATCGTGTCCTCTCCAGGTGTAAACAAGCTGGGTCATATCGATGGCACTTGAATGTTCAGGGTTCTCTGGCAGCACACCGGGTCAATAGCAGCCAATCCTCAGAGAAAAGAAAGGGTGTGGAATGTGTCCCAAAAGGCACCCTATTCCCTATATAGTGCACTACTCTCTATACAGTGCACTACTTTTGACCCAAGCCCTATGGACCCTGGTCAAAAGAAGTGCACTATATAGGGAATAGGATGCCATTTGGGACGTATCCTTTGTGTTTTAGGATGGGACTTGGAGGGTGGGTTCCTAGACATTCATTTTCTATTGGTGGGTAATTACATTTGACCAATCGTTATGCATTTATTTCCCTTTGACTTCCCATCACAGAGATGTATTTTTGAGATGTGTGCGTTCTTCCGATCCAACATCATAATCATCGGATGCATGATTCCAGTATTCAATAGCCATGTTTTTAAAGTGTGATGATGACATTATGGGATGTGGGAATTAGATTTTAGACCTTGCTTTGATATTCAGTTTCCTCCTCCTTTCTATCCCAGCCCCTCCTTTTATGTACAGTATTATTATGTCTTCATGTCTTCAAGTACATGATGGTAGTCATTAATAACCCTAGTTGATAGGGGCTGACATATAGCTCAGGAAATACATACCAGCATGTAATTCAAGCAAGAGGAATGCCCAGAGTAGGAGAATGAGGAACACTATTGTCAGTCTCCTCTCTCTATCTCCCCACAACCCCTTGTCAAGGAGAGGCACAAAGTAAGATCACGACACCATAAATCAACCTGAATTAACATGCAATACCCCTAAAGCATCTCACTCATTCAAATCAGATATCGATTCAAATACAATCATTGCTTTATGCCATGTTTTTCATGTAGCTTGAAAGGTATGGATATTTCTGACTTTATCTGTGCGAGGATAAGACACAGGTCTGCCTGCCTGGTCTGAGAGTGACGGTCTCTACTCTGTGTGTCTCTCTTTCTGCCTGGCTCTGACTGCGTCCCTGGAAGCAGCCCTGTCAGCTCTGGAAGTGATATTGGCAGCCGCAGCAGTCACACGGCTTTTATTTCCCCTCCTCTAACTGCTAATTGGCAGCTGAGGCGGCGAAAGCAAGGCGAGGGGGGTGAAAGAGTGAAAAGCTATTAATGTTCATAATCATTGGGCCAAGTAATAGTTATCAGTGTTTTAGGGGTAATATTATTACCATGTAACGAAGGGCTTGATTACTTTATTAGTCTCTTCAAGTCATTCTGCTATCGCTTACCAACTCAACCCTCAAGACCCATCGGCCCCTCCTCCCTGCCATACCCCATGAAGAAATCAAATTATGGGGACTGCACGTTTAAATCACAGACCCTGTACCCCAAGTGACATAAAGAATGACCACTGGGGGTTATTCAGAGTTCAGGCCAGATAATGAAACAGGCAGAGAGGTAATAGCATGAAGAGTAGGTGTTCTGAATATGGGGGGGGGGTTAATAAGAGGGGTTCATTTAGAGGGTATCTACTCCATCTGCCCCCTACATCACTTTTCACTTTCAACCACTAAAACACTCTCTCTCTCTCGTTATCTAATAGAGATGGACAGTTCCTTCTCTTTTCTTTATTTAACATTTAGCAAGGGGAAAAAATACTACAATATTATACATTTCGTGAGTTGCATTGTGTCTTGAATTTATTTCAACCGCTTTGTAAAGGGTCTCTTTTAGAGCAATCCTTATATAAATGTGTTCATCTTTTCATTTGTCTAGAATGAGTATAATCAGTGAGACATCACCTACACACACTTCAAATAGCTGCAGTTTGAACCGCACCATTAGACACACAACGCTCTGCACGAGAAAGCTGCAGTATTGGCTGGTTAGCAGTAGATAATGATGTTGTTGAACACATGAAAACAACTCATTTGAAATGTCCAATCCAGTCATAACAATTTTAGCTGAAGCAAAGGGCAGTTGGTTTTCTCGTGGCAGCACCAAATGTTTATGGAGTTTGCAGGTGTACTGCTCCTGTCCTGTCACTGTTTACATGTCCAGTCAGTCCCCCCTTCTCATGTTACAGGGCCCTGATCCCTCATTACGGAATACCTCCGCTCTCCGTCTCCTGTTGACTGCTTCTACAGGAACAACATTGTGTCACCTCTGACCTCTCCCCTGGTTACTTCACTACCTGTTTACACTTTCCATCACTGTCTGTGAGGCTAAACGAGCTCACAGAGGTCAACCTGAGGGGGCGGGCAGACTGAGGCATAGTTAGTACTACTGCAATTAGAGCTCTAGTTAAAGGGAACAGTCTCAACTGCTTTTCAGCCACAACATCCCAATGTGAATGTCCCTATAGTGCCTAGTTTCATAGAATTGCATATAGACCAGGTGAATTATAGAACATCTATGACCTAGTCTGTGCTGGACTTGGTCATCCACTGAGTCACACTGATAGCTACAGACAGTCTAGCTTTTTGGATGGTTCTGCATGTGTATTATTCAGTGGCACATCAGAGCAATGTCTGTCTGTTGTATATCTTTATTTAATGTCCAGGGGTCCTTAGTCCATCCATATGACCTTGAACTTCATGACCTCTGACCCAAACACTAAATTGGGCTTTCATTTCCCCGCCTCCGTGACCAAACGGAAATAAAAAGCCCATTACAGGGCCTGTATCTCGCAGGCTGTGGCCGGGCTGTTGTTGACTGTCTTTTATGATGGCTGGGGATGAAGCTGATATCTCCATTTAGTAGCAGAGGCTCCCTCCCTCCCCGTGGTGCAGCTAAAGCCCCGTTCGCTGCCCCAGTCCAGGCAGCAGGCAGCAGGCAGCAGAACGCCAGCCGGGTGATTAGTAATAAAGTTTTAATGGGGATCCATACATATGTCTGGCTGTCATTTTTATGAGGACGTTTATACAGGCACGCCTCCGATCAAGCAGCCAAGACCCTGGGCCTGGACCTGAGCAGGCACTAGTCGCCCCACTCCCCCTCTCCTCAGTCCCCCCCAGTCCCCCATCCTCCAGCACCAGAGGGTCTGTCTCTCTCCCCTGTGTTAAAGTAGCGCCCCTCCCTCCCCTGGATCACATGCGGCAGTTACAGTATAGAACACAGAGGAGAGGGCCCTGGGCTGGGGCATGATAGGACATTTGTGGGTCACTAACCCAGAGAGCTATTAGCTACAGGTACACTAACCCAGAGAGCTATTAGCTACAGGTACACTAACCCAGAGAGCTATTAGCTACAGGTACACTAACCCAGAGGGCTATTAGCTACAGGTACACTAACCCAGAGAGCTATTAGCTACAGGTACACTAACCCAGAGAGCTATTAGCTACAGGTACACTAACCCAGAGGGCTATTAGCTACAGGTACACTAACCCAGAGAGCTATTAGCTACAGGTACACTAACCCAGAGAGCTATTAGCTACAGGTACACTAACCCAGAGGGCAATTAGCCACAGGTACACTAACCCAGAGGGCTATTAGCTACAGGTACACTAACCCAGAGAGCTATTAGCTACAGGTACACTAACCCAGAGAGCTATTAGCTACAGGTACACTAACCCAGAGAGCTATTAGCTACAGGTACACTAACCCAGAGAGCTATTAGCTACAGGTACACTAACCCAGGGAGCTATTAGCTACAGGTACACTAACCCAGAGGGCTATTAGCTACAGGTACACTAACCCAGAGGGCTATTAGCTACAGGTACACTAACCCAGAGGGCTATTAGCTACAGGTACACTAACCCAGAGAGCTATTAGCTACAGGTACACTAACCCAGAGAGCTATTAGCTACAGGTACACTAACCCAGGGAGCTATTAGCTACAGGTACACTAACCCAGAGGGCTATTAGCTACAGGTACACTAACCCAGAGGGCTATTAGCTACAGGTACACTAACCCAGAGGGCTATTAGCTACAGGTACACTAACCCAGATAGCTATTAGTTACAGGTACACTAACCCAGAGAGCTATTAGCTATAGGTACACTAACCCAGAGAGCTATTAGCTACAGGTACACTAACCCAGAGGGCTATTAGCTACAGGTACACTAACCCAGAGGGCTATTAGCTACAGGTACACTAACCCAGAGGGCTATTAGCTACAGGTACACTAACCCAGAGAGCTATTAGCTACAGGTACACTAACCCAGAGGGCTATTAGCTACAGGTACACTAACCCAGAGGGCTATTAGCTACAGGTACACTGTAATCTGTTGCTGGCAGCCAATACTTAACAACCATGTAACAAAATGGCCAATAGTAATAACAGCTTTTAGTTTATTAGAAACCTACTGTAGGCATATCTTGTGAATGCTTCAAAACTAATTAGATCATTAAGAAGCAGGATTCATATGGATATTAGTTTGATTGTTAAAGGGCTTTCAGTTATATAACATGCATTTGAAGGACATGTCACATGTATAGTATGTTTAGCAGTGCTTTGGAAAAAATGGTGTTAAATACAGGGCTGGATGAAGACGTGAGAGATATCAGTTCCCAACTGATAACCGAGGTCCATCAACCACCGTCCTGAGATTCTAATTATAATACACCATGCAGCGAGGGACATTCAAATCTCAGGAACACACTCTCCCATAGATACAATAAGATGATAAATACTACTTGAGCAGGACTGACAGTCCCAGTGGACTTCAGCCATTATCAGAAGGTGGATTGCCATGAGTGGGCAGGTAGTTAGTTGATCAGGGTTATGACAAGAGGATCCAAAGTCCTCACCCTCCAATAAATACCTACCAACTGCATGTGTCCCAGCAGGTAGAAGGGAGGGGACATATCCCAGTTCCCAGGCTTCTTATCAGCCACTATGTTTTGCTAAATTATCTAAAGGAGGTTGGAGGTGCCTCTCTGAGCGTCTAGGGGCACAATCTTAGTAAATAAATGCAGTTAGAGGTCAGAAAGGCAAAGGGTTCTAAAAAGGTGAATTTGCAGTTAGGGATCGAGGGATCGATATTGCCGGGTCACCCTCCTAACAAGTGGAGTAACAGAGTTAGGGCCTGTCACACCTGCACATCAGGGGCCCGGCCGTGGCCCCAAGAGAGCTGACTAATGGGCCCTAATGAGAGAAGACGAGAGGCAGGAAAGTCCTTTATACTGAGCTGGGGGCCGCAACGCCTCGCTCCGGGGTGACCCTTTACAAGACTAACACTGCAAGCCTAACGCAATTAACACCGGTGAGTGTGGGGTTAAGACAAGGTTGCCATTGGGATAGCGATGGCAATGGCTCTATACCTCGCTCTGCGCCCGGCAGCAGGGAGAGAGGGAGAGAATGAAATCTACCTCAAATTGAATCACCGGGGGAAGGTGATGGGTCCCACAAGGTCCACCACACACTCAGCCAAGCAGGAAGACACAGTGACAGTCTTAACTGAAGAGGACAAGGTCAGCGTTGACCACAGTGAGGACGGAGTCCTCCAATCAACAGCTTAATAATAGGACACATCACTAGAAGGCTGGGGGCTATTACACTGAGCATTTACATCACCATTTGTTTGCTATAGAACTGTATGTATCGACCTCAGTCTTTTTTAGACAGCATGCAGACAGCCAGCAATCCTAATTTCTCAAATAGGAACTTGTGAATATTGGTCTGGCTAATGCCTAGATTAGATCACCTCATGCACCGAAGCAGACAGCAGACATTCTCTGGAGTCGATAACCATATTCGCTCTAACAGATATGATCAGTAGCTTCACCACCAAGCTCTACGGACCACTCTCAGAGCCTTACCCTGCATCCCAAATGGTACCCTATTACCCCCAATGGGCCATGGTCATAGTAGTGCACCATGTAGAGAATAGGGTGCCATTTGGGTCACGGTTTCAGAAACAAGCCCTTCAGCAGCTTACATTTATCAGGGTTCTGCTATGTATCGACCAAGCGTCTCTCTGGCCTCACAGAGGACGCAGATGTTCGGGCTATTAGCTCCTTTTGTTTGTTTTGAATGACAATAGAACAGGAATTGGCTCATTTTTATCTTATTGCCGTAGCTCTACCTCCCCTGTGGCCAGGACAAAAACCAATCCTAATTTGGTTAGATTGGCAACATCAGCTTTTCTAATGGTTTTGAGGGACCAAAATATGGTGACATGTAATGTACACACACACACATGGAGGGAAGCCATTAAAAGCAAGGCAGCCAGCCGCAACCGAAGAACTTCTGTTAGCTAACTGCCGCCCATGGCTCCAGCCTGAGCATTAGAGAGCCCTGTGATTGGTTTGAAATTTATGGCGGACATAAGTGGATTTTATTGATAGGACTGTTTAAGAGCAGTCTCTGCCTGACGCAATTTATTTTATTCATACAGAATGACCCAGGAGATGTCTTTAACCCCACCGCCACAAGCTGTATTCACAAAGAGTCTCATAGACAGTAATACGATTATATGGAGGGGGGAATTGATCCGAAACTCAGCAAAAAAAGAAACGTCCCTATTTCAGGACCCTGTCTTTCAAAGATATTCGAAAAAATCTAAATAACTTCACAGATCTTCATTGTAAAGAGTATAAACACTGTTGCACATGCTTGTTCAATGAACCATGAACAATTAATGAACATGCACCTGTGGAACGGTCGTTAAGACACTAACAGCTTACAGACGGTAGGCAATTAAGGTCACAGTTATGAAAACTTACGACACTAAAGAGGCATTCTACTGACTCTGAAAAACACCAAAAGAAAGATGCCCAGCGTCCTTGCTCATCTACGTGAACGTGCCTTAGGCATGCTGCAAGGAGGCATGAGAACTGCAGATGTGGCCAGGGCAATAAATTGCAATGTCCGTACTGTGAGACGCCACGTGTAACAACACCTGCACAGGATCGGTACATCCAAACATCACACCTGTGGGACAGGTGCAGGATGAAAACAACAACTGCTCGAGTTACACCAGGAATGCACAATCCCTCCATCAGTGCTCAGACTGTCCGCAATAGGTTGAGAGAGGCTGGACTGTAAGGCAGGTCCTCACCAGACATCACCGGCAACAGTGTTGCCCATGGGCACAAACCCACCGTCACTGGACCACACAGGACTGGCAAAAGGTGCTCTTCGCTGAAGAGTCGCAGTTTTGTCTCACCAAGGGTGATGGTCGGATTCGCGTTCATCGTCAAAGGAATGACCGTTACACCGAGGCCTGTACTCTGGAGCGGGATTGATTTGGAGGGGGATTGCCCGTCATGGTCTGAGGTGGTGTGTCACAGCATCATCGGACTGAGCTGGTTGTCATTGCAGGCAATCTCAACGCTGTGCGTTACAGGGAAGACATCCTCCTCCCTCATATGGTACCCTTCCTGCAGGCTCATCCTGACATGACCCTCCAGCATGACAATGCCACCAGCCATACTGCTCGCTCTGTGTGTGATTTCCTGCAAGACAGGAATGTCAGTGTTCTGCCATGGTCAGCGAAGAACCCGGATCTCAATCCCATTGAGCACATCTGGGAACTGTTGGATCGGAGGGTGAGGCCTAGGGCCATTCCCCCCAGAAATGTTCGGGAACTTGCAGGTGCCTTGGTGGAAGAGTGGGGTAACATCTCACTGCAAGAACTGGCAAATCTGGTGCAGTCCATGAGGAGGAGATGCACTGCAGTACTTAATGCAGCTGGTGGCCACACCAGATACTGACTGTTACTTTTGATTTTGACCCCCCCTTTGTTCAGGGACACATTATTCCATTTCTGTTCGTCACATATCTGTGGAACTTGTTCAGTTCATGCCTCAGTGGTTGAGTGTTGTTATACAAGTCTTGTTCATACAAATATTTACACATGTTAATTTTGCTGTAAATAAACGCAGTTGACAGTGAGAGGACATTTCTTTTTTTGCTGAGTTTAGATCAGCACTCCTATAAATAAACGCTTTTTGAATATGTGCCCAGTCCCGTGAGAAGGTATAACTGATAACTTGATACTACCCATCAAACCTTTAGTCAGCATCAAAATTATCCTCCTTAACCTCAACAATTCAGCTGAAAGTGTGATACAAGAGAATCTATCAATCATTGCCGTCTCAGTTGACATGTTAATTAGGGGCTGTGGGTCAGGACACTATCCACTCACAGTAAGTATCAAGACATACGAAAATGAGTAAGCATAATGTTATTGTAGATCACTGTGCTATGTCCAACCCACTAATCTATTTCACAATAAGCTGTGATAGTGTGTTGCATGATGTCAGACCTGGATTGCATCCCAAATGGCACCCTATTTCCTATATAATCCTTTACTTTTGACCAAAGCTAGTGCACTATAAAGGCAGTAGGTGGCCATTTGGGACTCAGACCTGGTGTATACTGTAGAGGGCTCTGTGAAGAATGCCCAGCAGAATCCAGGAGGCTTAAGCTCAGGAGAGAAACCTGATCTGTCCCAAGCAACCTCTCTAACATATCCTGTCCTCCACAGACCTCTCTGTAATGATGCCCTTTGACCTCTAGCACATCACTGCACTCCGCTCTGGGAGTATGAGTGTGTGTTTAAATCCCCTCAACTAATCAAATAAAAAACAATTTTATTGGTCACATACACATATTTAGCAGATGTTATTGCGTGTGTAGCGAAATGCTAATGTTCCTAGCTCCAACAGTGCAGTAATATCTAACAATTCACAACAATACACACCAATCTAAAAGTAAAATAATGGAAATAAGAAATATAGAAATATTGGGACGAGCAATGTCGGAGTGGCTTTGACCAAAATACAGTAGAATAGAATACAGTATATACATATGAAATGTGTAAAGCAGCATGTAAACATTATTAAAGTGACCAGTGATCTCTGCAGCCTTTAAGGTGCAGAGATGAGTAACCGGATGTTTGCCGCCTAGTGATGGCTATTTAACAGTCTGATGGCCTTGAGATAGAAGCTGTTTTTCAGTCTCTTGGTCCCAGCTTTGATGCACCTGTACTGACCTCGCCTTCTGGATCTTAGTGGGGTGAGCAGGCTGTGGCTCGGGTGGTTGATATCCGTGATGATCTTTTGGGCAGGCCTCACCACCCTCTGGAGAGCCCTGCGGTTGCAGGCAGTGCAGTTGCCATACCAGGCGGTGATACAGCCCGACAGAATGCTCTCAATTGTGCATCTGTAAAGGTTTGTGAGGTTCTTAGGGGCCAAGACACATTTCTTCAGCCTCCTGAGGTTGTTGCGCCTTCTTCACCACACTTTCTGTGTGTGTAGACAAATTCAGATTGTCAGGGATGTGTACACCAAGGAACTTGAAGCGTTTCACCTTCTCCATTGCAGTCCCATCGATGTGGATAGGGGCGTACTCCCTCTGCTGTTTCCTGAAGTCCATGATCAGCTCCCTTGTTTTGTTGACGTTGAGGGAGAAGTTATTTTCCTGGCACCACTCCTCCAGGGCCCTCACCTCCTCTCTGTAGGCTTTCTCGTCATTGCTGGTAATCAGGCCTACTACTGTTGTCTTGTCTGAAAACTTTATGATTGGGTTGGATGCGTGCATGGCCACGCAGTCATGGGTGAAGAGGGAGTACAGGAGGGGACTGAGCACGCATCCTTGTGGGGCCCCTGTGTTGAGGATCAACATGCTGTTTCCTACCTTCACCACCTAGGGTGCCCGCCAGAAAGTCCAGGACCCAGTTGCACAGGGCGGGGTTCAGGCTCAGGGTCCCAAGCTTAATGATGAGCTTGCTGGTCACTATGGTGATGAAGGCTGAGCTATAGTCAATGAACAGTATTCTTACATCGGTATTCCTCTTGTCCAGATGGGATAGGGCAGTGTGCAGTGTGATTGCATCGACTGTGGATCTAATGGGGCGTTATGCAAATTGAGTGGGTCTAGGGTGTCAGGTAAGGTAGAGGTCATACGATACTTAACTAGCCTCTCAAAGCACTTCATGATGATGGAAGTGAGTGCTACGGGGCGATAGTCATTTAGTTCAGTTACCTTTGCTTTCTTGGGTACAGGAACAATGGTGGACATCTTGAATCAAGTGGGGACAGCGGACTGGGATAGGAAGAGATTGAATATATCCTTAAACACTCCAGCCAGCTGGTCTGCGCATGCTCTGAGGACGCAGCTTGGGATGCCGTCTGGGCTGGCAGCCTTGCGAGGGTTAACATGTTTAAATGTCTTACTCACGTTTGCCAAGGAGAACGAGAGACCACAGTCCTTGAGAGCGAGCCACATCAGCCACTTTGTTATCCTCAAAGCGGGAGAAGAACGTGTTTAGCTTGTGCAGGAGCAAGACGTCGGTGTCCTCAATGTGGCTGGTTTTCCTTTGTCTTCCGTGATTATCTATAGACCCTGCCACATACGTCTCGTGTATGAGCTGTTGAATTGAGACTCCACTTTGTCTCTGTACTGACGTTTTCGATTGCTTAAATGTTTGATATCCAAATCAAAGAGGTCAGACATATCAGATTATTAGTCTATACTCAAAGCTTAAATACTTGCAATATACTTTATAGCACTTTCATTTACTTTCCAACATCTCCTAATTTATATAGTTGCATTCGTTAGACCTAAAATCTTACAAAATGTGTGTCCAAAAAGGGATGCCAATATACAACCACCAACTTTTTCCCCCTTACATACCTTGTGCACACACACACATACACACAGGTACACGCAGGTACACACACACACACACACACACACACACACACACACACACACACACACACACACACACACACACACACACACACACACACACACACACACACACACACACACACACACACACACACACACACACACACACACACAAGCAGGTACATACACACATACACGAGCGTCTATGATGTGCTAAGTAGCAGTGAATAATAGCCCCCTCAGTGCAGGCAGCTGCTGGCTCTTGTTTACATGATAACTGATTACCCTAATTTTGAGACAGGCTGATAAATAGTGCCCTCCATTGTCAGGCCTCGCTAGAGCAGAGGGTGATAATACCTTTTTGATTATTCAATAAATAACCCATAATTCGACATTGATTGTGCTGTGAATGTGCTGAGGGGGTTGGGGTAGGGGACGGCTATTGACCCTTGTGGTCAGTTAGCTGGCTGACCTCTGGTCACTAAGGTCAGCCCCCTCCCTGCCCCACTAATCTCATTATGACTGGGGTCATTTGTTTGCCTCATTGCTTATTGGCAAAACAGACATTTTGGCCTAATGGTTCACACTTAATAACTTTTTTCAAAATGATCCCCATTGTTTTTGATGACCAAATTACACTGACATGTTTAGTATGAGCCGTATTTAAATGTAGCCCTCGGATTGATTTTTCACCTCGTTGTAAGTAGAATGGATTTTATGGTATCTGTCCCACTCAGTATTGGACCCAGCAGTACAGGGTTGTGTGTGACAAATCTTTCTGGATTGCGTGTCATTGCCTTAATGTTGCCATTGAAGTCTCCTGATGTAGTTATTGGAGTTTCCTGGTGTAGTTATTGGAGTATTGATCCTGGGAATGTTTAGCTTTCCATTTCATTCATATGCACAGCAGATGCCCTTGTGCAGGGCGACTGGAACGTTCACTTGCGGTTCTGTTTGACAACCCCTCCCCCCCTCCCTCCCTCCTCTACTTATATCACTCATCAGGACAGGCAAACCACTGGGTGTCTCAGGGAGAGAAGAACTATGTGGTCATTGAATTGAACAAGTCAGGGGTTGAAAAATAGCCTTGGATCCCTTTGAGAAGCAGCCTTCCGCAGAGGGACTTTCACTCCAGCAGCAGATGCATTACTGCGTTAGTAGGTTGCCTATTAAATACCTTCTCTCAATTGCCCATTATTTCCCCCAATAAAACCGGTGCAGACTGCATGATTTCTTTCCTTTCTCCCGTCTTTTTGTTGCGGAAAACATGCTTCAAATGCAACGTTGGGGGAAAAAAAAGCCCTTAATGAAGTGAAACGTTTGATGTTCTAAATAAAAAACAGACTGGGGTATGGGTGAAAGGCACAGCAGCAAATGCAGTGGTTGATCATAGGTGTGGAAAGCCAATCTTTTAAAAAGCCAAAATAAAAAATGTCCTTCTCAGAAACTCTGCCAAAAAAAGGAGCCCCCCCCCCCCCCTCTTCCCCCATCTCCTTATACCTCCCATCCCTTGGGCCATCGGTAGTAGTCTTATTATGCAATTACTGCTAGGTAAATGCGCCTCCGCCCCAAAGTCTGGGTGGAGTACTCTGCACCACTGATTTAACCAGGTGGCATATGGGCCTGGTGAGACGGGGGGAACAAAGCTTAGCCTGTCTTGATGAAATGACACCGGCTGTAGAGCACGAGACGAAACATGCTGCCGTTTATTATTAACGTCTGTTGATGGGGTCTCATCAGGAACCAGTGTCTTGGACTAGAGATGGGAAAAGAAGGAAGATGATTAACAATCACAGCCATCATGCCCCACTTTTGTGTGTTAGGAGGGAGAAAATCGTTCTATTCATAATTCATACCCTCAATTACTATTAATAAAGTGATATCTCGGCTAGTGGAATGGGCACGGGACAATTACATGTAGCGTATGGCATTAACATTTTCCTATTTGAACATTTTCCAGCCTCAATTTCTCTTCTTAGAGTTAATAAGAGAGATCATCCCCTTGACTTTGTCATGGAGTTATTGTATGGATATAATATTCCAATGTATTAGCCTTGTGTGATGTATTCGACCCTGTTAATTGGGACTCTGGTGGGAGAGTGTGATGAGTGCCCTCAGTGACGATGTCGGGAATTGCGGTGTTGAGAAGAGAACATAAGAAAGGGGGCGAGGTCGAGTTCTGTTGACCCCTCTCGGGAGTGAAGGTCAAAGCAATAGTCTCTAAAGTCCTGTGAAGTTTCAATGAAGACCCACTGACGGCACATGCATCATCCATACAGATATAAGATTTGTCCCATATGGCATCATATTCCCTAGTGCACTACTTTTGAACAGGGCTCACTATGTAGGGAATAGGGTGCCATTTGGGATGCAGATATAGATCGGCACTCCATTCCTTCTTGTCTCTCAAATGGCCCTCTATACGGCATTGCAGCCAGTAGTACCAGCTACCAGCCAGGCAGTCAGTCTAGCTTTGGCTGCACTGACTGAGGGAGAGTCAGTGCTCTGTAGCTCTGGGGAGCAGCTTGTCTGTCTTGTTTCAATCTGTGCTGTGAAGTCCCTGGATCTGAATGTGATGGTGACTTGCACACTTGGCATCCATCCTAGGACCCCATTAGACCCGCACCTGCCTGCCAGTCAGGAGGCTGGATCTGGAACTCAGGACCCAGCTCAGCCCTTCCTCACAGAAACATACTCCACTTGGTGCAGGTGCCAAGCACGAAAAACCCCACAAGGAACCAATTCGTTGGGACAGAAAAAAGTCAACTTTAATATGAAAAGGAAAGTTCAAACGGCAGTGTTGTATGTTCTGGTGTGTTGGTTGGTACTACTGCTGCTTGTGTTTATCAGGTATAGTAGGCGCCACGTGCCGTTCCTTGGGCCACAGCTATAATAGGTGGTTTACTCTGCTTTCTGGTTTCTAGGGAAACATTTAATGGCCTCTTAATATAAAAACCGTATTCAGCGAGCGCTTGTAAAAGGTTACAGATTGACAGCTTTGCAGACTCCCAGTGTTTTGGCCCTCTCTTGTTTTAGAAGGAACTGGTGAGATGGTAGCGGTGGCTCCCAGCAGCAGTTCTCCATACAAGGGTGACGGTCAGCCATTATGCCCCCTTGTCCCTTGAGGGTACCAGAACAGTGGTAATGACCCTCCCTGCTTTCTGTGGCTGGTTAGTGGGGTAAGCCCACCCCTCATCCATGTGCCAACCTGACTCACAGCTGTGCTGCTTTTCCACTTGGACATCTAATCCCTCTAGCTTTCCTCTCAAAGGAACGACAGGCATTATGTAACTCCAGTTAAATTTCAATTTCCATGTCTTTATTTCACTAAAAGAGTCACCCCTTCTCCCCTTTTCCCCCACCATGCACCCCAAAAATCCCATCACCCTCACCATACAATTTTTTATTCTGAAAAATTCCCTACTCTTTATTTCCCTCGTCTTAACAGGGGCAGCGTTGCTCTCCCCCCGCACGTGGCCTGCCAGGCAGTGCTTATAAAAGCTAGACTTCAATGAATGAACCCACAACGGGGTGCCTTGCACCCCGCCCACATATCTGGTTTGATTTTAAAGCTAAATGACTAAATTCCTGCCTTCCCTTTTGGAAAGCGCAGTGGAACATCGGCTCCATAAAATACTGGGTGGGGTTGTTGGATTGTGGGGCTCCTGGTGACGGTTAGCTGTGTGGTTTGTCTGAGCCCCATGGGGCTTGTCTGGGCACTGTGTGGGTGCTGTAAACCAGGAAGCTGTGCTGTAAACAAAGCCGGCATGGAGGCTGCAGAGCATGGAGACTAGACTGCAGGGGTAGCCGACGGGGCCCTGGCTGAGAGCCGGGAGGGACACTACCACTCTCCTCCTCTCTGCTCTGGGGGTAAACAGACTAGTGGCCCTGGCTTGGCCCTTGGCTCCCACCGCTCTCTGTGTCCTCCTTTGTTTTTCATGATGTGGATAAAAGGTATGGTCAGGACACCGGCAAGCGCTGTAAAGCTGGAGGGCACCCACATTGACTGGCTCCTCTGACTGTGGTACAGATATTTACTCATGGGCGACGGATGGAGAGATCTAGTCATACAGCTAAGGGAACCAAGAAACCTCCACCTGCTAATACCATTTTACAAGGAAATATATATGCTTAACCTCATACTTAGAGGTAACTATGTAGCTTGGCTGAGAAGTGAATCCTGTCAGTGGAGCTCTCTGCTGTACCAGCCTCCTCTCACCCTGGCAGCCCGGAGCCTCAGGCATTACATACGGGCCGCCATGTCGCTGTCTGTTTCAATGACGACCAATTACACTGCCTTCAAGCATGTCTATTACAAGCTCCAATATTAGTCATAGTCATGTCTCAGTCACTTTGTACTGCGTGCAGTCAGGCATCATTCTGGGCGCAGAAACTCTCTTTCTCTTCAACTCTAATTCTGACACGTTCTGGGCTAAAGTTCCCAGCCTATTTGATTTTCTGATACATTTTTCTAATATATTTTAGTTCTGGTTTATAAGGTTCTCATAGCCACCCAGCTGGCACAGGAAAAGAAAGGTATTAGGGAAACAATCTCATAACAATCAAAGTTTAAAAAAATATGGCCTCCCCCCAAACAATCTTGAAATGTCATAGCAAATTGGAAGAGACCTGTTGCTGTTTCATTGTGCATGGAAACACAAGAAAGAAGTGTTTCGCTAATTCCCCCCGCCATGTTACAGCGTGTGGAGCTATCTATCCTTCTAGACACGTTTAATGGGTCTTTGGCTGCTCTGACCGTGATATAAATCTGTCATAATTTATTAGAAATACTAAAGAAGAAGAGCAACATTAATCACCCTTTTTTGTTTATTAAAGCAATAAAGGTTTCACTGAGTGGTTTATCACCTAGCACCAGATTTGGAGAAGACAGGCCTTTGTAGTGTAGGGTGTCTCACTCAGAACGACTAGTGCAATTACACAATGGGCTGCATCTCAATGGCCTGCACAGGGCTTTGGTCAAAAGTAGTGCCACTAAATAGGGAATCAGGTGTCATTTGGGACGCTGACCACGGTAACACTCTGACTCAGAGTCACTAGTGCAATTACACCATGCTAACACTCTGAGTGCACCCCTCCCTCCCAGGGAGGGTATAGGGAGAACAGGAAGGCTGTGACTCTGGAGCACAGGTTTTATTGTGTTCTCAGGAAGTATGACATCATTCTGGTCTTTGACCCAACACAGGCAGCAACGGCAGCACACTGCTTATTAGACAGGGGACATCTATATTGACTCCTCTCCTTCTATAGTGCTGATGTAAGGCGCAATTACACCTGAGATGCCTGATAATGTGCAGATAGGAGCTTAGTGGTGGGGGTTCAGCATACTGTACTATGCACTGAGGGTAGAGTCTGACCTCCAGTGAAAGTCCCAGGTGGCTGTATTCTGCACATTTATCTGACCTGAAGAAAGATCATGTAAAATGGCCACGTTTGTGATTTTTTGTTTTACCAAAGATCAATAATTCATTAAGACATTAACTGCATGGCCAAAAGTATGTGGACACTTGATCATTGAACATCTCATTCCAAAATCATGGGCATTAATATGGAGTTGGTCCCCCTTTTGCTGCTATAACAGCCTCCGCTCTTCTAGGAAGGATTTCCACTAGATGTTGGAACATTGCTGCGGGGACTTGCTTCCAATCAGCAACGAGCATTAGTGAGGTCGGCACTGATGTTGGGCGATGGCTCGCAGTCGGAGTTCCAACAGTAAAGTTGTTTACCGGGGTTGAGGTCAGGGCTCTATGCAGGCCAGTCAAGTTCTTCCACACTGATCTCGACCAACAATTGCTGTATGGTCCTCGCTTTGTGCACGGGTGCAATGCCATGCTGAAACAGGAAAGGGCCTTTCCCAAACTGTTGCCACGAAGTTGGAAGCACAGAATTGTCTACAATTTCATTGTATGCTGTCGCTTTAGGATTTCCCTTTACTGGAACTAAAGGGCCTAGCCCGAACCATGAAAAACAGCCCAGACCATTATTCCTCCACCACCAAAATTTACAGTTGGCACTATGGGGCAGGTAGCATTCTCCTGGCATCCGCCAAACCCAGATTTATCCATCGGACTGCCATATGGTGAAGTGGGATTCATCACTCCAGAGAACTTGTTTCCACTGCTCCAGAGTCCAATAGAGGCGAGCTTTACACCACTCCAGCCAGGGAGTCAGTCTAGCTTTGGCTGCAGTGACTGAGAAGGGCATTGTGCATGGTGATCTTAGGCTTGTGTGCGGCTACTCGTCCATGGAAACCCATTTCAAGAAGCTCCCAACCAACAGTTCTTGTGCTGATGTTGCTAACTCATGGCGGTGTGCTTGGTTTTATACACCTGCCAGCTGAAATGGCCCGAATCCACTCATTTGAAGGGGTATCCACATACTTTGTATATATAGTGTATCTTTCAATTTGTCGACATCTCATCTAGAAATCTCTGTTTATAATTTCCATTGATCTAAAAAGGGGTGATCAGATTCAAGGACATCAGGGAACAGTCACAACCCTCAGCATATGTAAACAAAGCAGTTACCTTTGACATTGAAGGAAGGGGGAGGCAGTATATTATGAGTGTTTCTGTATTCAGTGCTGGTCCTATCTGGATGTTTTATCTGTTCAGAGGAGGGATACAGACAGACAGAGATTGATATAGACTGATAACAACCTCGATCTCCAGCCTTAATGGATGATTGCTTTCTCTGTTCTTCAGCCAGGCCACCATATCAAAGCTCAATCGTAAGATGGGCCTGAAAGACATGGCCCTTGCTGTTCGCAATCACCACAATCATAAATTCAGAAACCCCCCATTTGGCTTTGAATAATGTCATCTTAATTTTAATTTTTGCTCTGTATAACATAAGAATATAATGATTTTTTTTATGCCCCTGACATATTGTTTGGAGGGTGACATAAAACCCCAATGACATGTGACATTTGGAAAAGGTCACTCAGCCCATCTCGGCTCACGTCTGTCTTCATAACGCTGGCACTTGTCATATTGAAACTGGCATCACCAATCTTTGTCTTGCGCTGGAAACCCACCTCCCACCCTTTCTGCTCCCTTTCTTTCCCCTGGTTGTGTTAGGCTTTGTTTTTCAGGAAGAGGGGGGATAGAATTGTCACTGTAGGGAGAGATGGAGATGAAGCCATATAGTCCCCCCTCAGGGGCCCTGGGGGGCCACAGGCAGCATGTCAACCCCAGCTGGAGAGAGAGGGATGGATGGCTGGAGAGAGGGATGACAGGGAGAAGGGCTAATACTAATTTGATAAATATGTCAGATGACAGAAATGGGTGGATTTGACAAGGGGTGATCTGCTGGAATTAAAGAAAATTGTGTCTGAAATTGCATCTTTTGGGGGGCTGTCAGCACACTAAACTGAAACACGTCTAAAGGAAGGGGGAATTTTGAAGCATACATGCAGTTTAGCGTTTTGCACTGATCACAATGTGTTAGAGAAGTTATTAAAACAGTTTAAAGGAGCGTTTTTACTCAGAGAAAGTAGCAGATTATTGGGAAAATAAGATACAAATCAAAATACATTATGACAAAAATGGCTGACAATGTTATTCAATGTTAAATACAGTTGTATTTAATTGAGGGACATTTTATGTTAATCATTAATCACACAGATAGGTTTTTTAAAATGTATTAAATATCTCTTTCACAGTTGAAGAAATGTAACCTGTCAAAAGAGAAAACCATCCTCCCCTGCCTCTCTTTTCCCTGTATCTCTTGACTGTCCTCTGTTTCTTCATCCTGCTGTGGAGTGCCACCCTGACAACCCTCTGCTTCAAAACTAGACTTTTCTGACAACTGTATCTTGTGGTCTTAAAATAGCTGACCCCTGACCTCAATTTCTCAATGGATGTTTATTTATTAGGACACACCCCTTAGGAGGACATGAAATATGCATTTTGATACAGGTGTTGTGGCCTGGGGTCGTAAATTGAATGAGGAGCTGAAGGCCTGGAGGGAGTTGTAGCAGGGCTGGGATGCTGGGGGCTGGAGGGAGTTGTAGCAGGCATGGGAGGCTGGAGTGCTGGGGGCTGGAGGGGCTGGAGGGATGGTGGGGGGAGTGGTGAGGGGCTGGAGTGGTGGTGGGGTGAGGGGCCGGAGGGGTGGTGGGGTGAGGGGCTGGAGGGGTGGTGGGGTGAGGGTTTGCAGCAGGGCTGTAATGTACAGGTTGTAACACTCAGTGCTTACGCCCTGACAGTTTTAATGGCAATGGCCATATTATAGAGAGAGTGAAGAGAGTAAAAGGGGTCCTCTATGTGGACCATCCTGTGACAGAGGCAAATATCCGTGCGCGCGTATATGTCTGTTTGCACATGTATGCGTGTGTGTTGGTAACACGTGGTCATAACCATGTCATAACATGTCATAACAGCTGACCTAACTTGTCATAACATGTTATAATATGGTCATGACCCATATTTTTACACCTGTTGTGACATATATTGCATTCTTTTATGGATGGTTATGAAACCGACATAAGAGTGTCAAAAACCACAAAACTTACCCCGGTAGTTATTTTATGGCTGGTTATGACACCTACATAAGAGTGTTAAAACACACAAAACCTACCACACAAAATTCCGCTACACCATAGCCTACTCGTCAACAGTATTTTTATGTTATATTATATTATCCCAATTTGTTGGGGGGGGGGGGCATTTTACCCCTTTTTTGTGATATCCAATTGGTTGTTACAGTCTTATCCCATCGCTGCAACTCCCGTATTGGCTTGGGAGAGGCGAAGGTCTAGAGTCGTGTGTCCTACGAAACACGACGCACTGCTCGATTAACCCAGAATCCAGCCACACCAATGTATCAGAGGAAACACCGTACAGCTGGCGACCGAAGTCAGCGTGCATGCACCCGGCCGCTACAAGGAGTCGCTAAAGCGTGATGGGACAAGGATATCCCAGCCCGGCTAAACCCGCCCTTAACCCAGACGACGCTGTGCCGCCTCATGGGTCATGGCCGGCTGCGACACAGCCCTGGATGGAATCCGGATCTGTAGTGACGCCTCTAGCGCCACTAGGGAGGCTACATTTTCAGAAATTAACCAAATTAAATGATCATTGTAATTCCGCAGAAATTGATGTCAGACATGGACCTACTACCCCTGTTCTTTGCTGCTGATGACTGGGATGAGTGCAGGAGCAGAGTTCATGAGCAGGACAAGACAACCTCTTTTTGACTGATGACTGACACAAGGGCATGTTCGTGATAGGTATATCTGGCTTACATGATTGTGATGATTGTGATGCTTACATGTGTGTGTGTACGTGTGTGTGTACACATGTAGCAGATACGCCCCTGCGTGAGTGTACCCCAAACGAGTCAGTCAGGCTAATTAAGCACAGCTGCCGACTAACAAATCAGGCTGATGTTAATGATGACTGCTTAACGCTAATGAGGATCGGAGACTTACTGTTGTGTTCATGGAGGCTGGCATTCCTTAACAGCAGTGGTATGTATATTTATAGCCTGTTTCCAGATCAGTGGCTGACGGTGCCGTTTATAAGGGAGGACTATTCTTCTTAACAGCAGTGGTATGTTTCTAGCCTGTTTCCAGATCAGTGGCTGACGGTGCCGTTTATAAGGGAGGACTATTCTTCTTAACAGCAGTGGTATGTTTCTAGCCTGTTTCCAGATCAGTGGCTGACGGTGCCGTTTATAAGGGAGGACTATTCTTCTTAACAGCAGTGGTATGTTTCTAGCCTGTTTCCAGATCAGTGGCTGACGGTGCCGTTTATAAGGGAGGACTATACTTCTTAACAGCAGTGGTATGTTTCTAGCCTGTTTCCAGATCAGTGGCTGACGGTGCCGTTTATAAGGGAGGACTATACTTCTTAACAGCAGTGGTATGTTTCTAGCCTGTTTCCAGATCAGTGGCTGACGGTGCCGTTTATAAGGGAGGACTATACTTCTTAACAGCAGTGGTATGTTTCTAGCCTGTTTCCAGATCAGTGGCTGACGGTGCCGTTTCTAAGGGAGGACTATACTTCTTAACAGCAGTGGTATGTTTCTAGCCTGTTTCCAGATCAGTGGCTGACGGTGCCGTTTATAAGGGAGGACTATACTTCTTATCTTTTTACTAACACGGCCTTATTTCTATTACAGCATATTAGATGACTGACATTCATATTCCATTCACCCGGTTTAATGTAACAGCGATAGGTTTAGGCTACTACATGATTCTCAGATTTTCTCTCTACCCATCATGAGGTTGCTACAACCTAGCCTATAAATGAATGTTTACAATGTAGGTTCACAGGTTGAGAGAATTTTGTGTAATGAAGGTGATAGACAGTGATAGACAATTCTGCCTTGCACACTCTGGCCTGCATCTAGCTGATCCAGGGTGTAATCATTAGTCCAACAAACCTGTGTTTTAATTTCTATTTTATATACATGGTGCTTTTATATTAAGCAATCACATAACAATAATACTTTATCAAACCTCAGCTCTTTAATCTCACCCCTCAGCCACTCTCAGCCCACCTATCACCATAGACCTCAGCTCTTTAATCCCACCCCTCAGCCACTCTCAGCCCACCTATCACCATAGACCTCAGCTCTTTAATCCCACCCCTCAGCCACTCTCAGCCCACCTATCACCATAGACCTCAGCTCTTTAATCCCACCCCTCAGCCACTCTCAGCCCACCTATCACCATAGACCTCAGCTCTTTAATCCCACCCCTCAGCCACTCTCAGCCCACCTATCACCATAGACCTCAGCTCTTTAATCCCACCCCTCAGCCACTCTCAGCCCACCTATCACCATAGACCTCAGCTCTTTAATCTCACCCTCAGCCACTCTCAGCCCACCTATCACCATAGACCTCAGCTCTTTAATCCCACCCCTCAGCCACTCTCAGCCCACCTATCACCATAGACCTCAGCTCTTTAATCCCACCCTCAGCCACTCTCAGCCCACCTATCACCATAGACCTCAGCTCTTTAATCCCACCCTCAGCCACTCTCAGCCCACCTATCACCATAGACCTCAGCTCTTTAATCCCACCCCTCAGCCACTCTCAGCCCACCTATCATCATAGACCTCAGCTCTTTAATCCCACCCCTCAGCCACTCTCAGCCCACCTATCACCATAGACCTCAGCTCTTTAATCCCACCCTCAGCCACTCTCAGCCCACCTATCACCATAGACCTCAGCTCTTTAATCTCACCCCTCAGCCACTCTCAGCCCACCTATCACCATAGACCTCAGCTCTTTAATCCCACCCCTCAACCACTCTCAGCCCATTTATCACCATAGACCTAAGCTCTTTAATCCCACCCCTCAGCCACTTTCAGCCCACCTATCACCATAGACCTCAGCTCTTTAATCCCACCCCTCAGCCACTCTCAGCCCACCTATCACCATAGACCTCAGCTCTTTAATCCCACCCCTCAGCCACTCTCAGCCCACCTATCATCATAGACCTCAGCTCTTTAATCCCACCCCTCAGCCACTCTCAGCCCACCTATCATCATAGACCTCAGCTCTTTAATCCCACCCTCAGCCACTCTCAGCCCACCTATCACCATAGACCTCAGCTCTTTAATCCCACCCCTCAGCCACTCTCAGCCCACCTATCATCATAGACCTCAGCTCTTTAATCCCACCCCTCAGCCACTCTCAGCCCACCTATCACTATAGACCTCAGCTCTTTAATTCCACCCCTCAGCCACTCTCAGCCCACCTATCACCATAGACCTCAGCTCTTTAATCCCACCCCTCAGCTACTCTCAGCCCACCTATCACCATAGACCTCAGCTCTTTAATCCCACCCCTCAGCCACTCTCAGCCCACCTATCACTATAGACCTCAGCTCTTTAATTCCACCCCTCAACCACTTTCAGCCCACCTATCACTATAGACCTCAGCTCTTTAATTCCACCCCTCAGCCACTCTCAGCCCACCTATCACCATAGACCTCAGCTCTTTAATCCCACCCCTCAGCTACTCTCAGCCCACCTATCACCATAGACCTCAGCTCTTTAATCCCACCCCTCAGCTACTCTCAGCCCACCTATCACCATAGACCTCAGCTCTTTAATCCCACCCCTCAGCCACTCTCAGCCCACCTATCACTATAGACCTCAGCTCTTTAATCCCACCCCTCAGCCACTCTCAGCCCACCTATCACTATAGACCTCAGCTCTTTAATTCCACCCCTCAGCCACTCTCAGCCCACCTATCACCATAGACCTCAGCTCTTTAATCCCACCCCTCAGCTACTCTCAGCCCACCTATCACCATAGACCTCAGCTCTTTAATCCCACCCCTCAGCCACTCTCAGCCCACCTATCACTATAGACCTCAGCTCTTTAATCCCACCCCTCAGCTACTCTCAGCCCACCTATCACCATAGACCTCAGCTCTTTAATCCCACCCCTCAGCTACTCTCAGCCCACCTATCACCATAGACCTCAGCTCTTTAATTCCACCCCTCAGCCACTCTCAGCCCACCTATCACCATAGACCTCAGCTCTTTAATCCCAACCCTCAGCCACTCTCAGCCCATTTATCACCATAGACCTCAGCTCTTTAATCCCACCCCTCAGCTACTCTCAACCCACCTATCACCATAGACCACCCTCGATTGGTTTCCATGTGCCATATATTTTTCAATTGTGCTGTGATGTTTTCCATAATTTTGAACCTTTCTAATCGCATAGTTATCCACAAAGTTTGAGTTAAAATGAAAACCTTTCCTATGAGTATTAATATATTATTGATTGACTGACTATGGCTTTCCAAATCGCACAACACTGCTATTTGTAAGGTTCTTTTTAAGTGAATGTTGGGATTTTTGAACCATTCCTGCACCTATGACCAGAAATAAGCTACATAGGGAAAATACCAGAATAAATTATCTAGTGATTCTGTCTCTTCGCAGCAAAATCTACAGAACTGAGATTGTTGTATGCCACATATATATAGCATTCTGTTGGTGGCAAGAATCTTGTATAATAATTTAAATTGAAACACTCTAAGTGTTGAATCAAGTGTTGTTTTTTGTATCCGTTCATAAACCATGTGCCCTGGAATCGGTACATCGAAAATGTCTTCCCATTTATTTTGCAACCTGTCTGGCGCAGCTGTCAACTTTTTTGTAAATTCTTTTCATCTAATTTTGTATCTTTAATATATGGCAGACAAAACAAGTTCCCTACCGTCTCCCTCTTCCACCTGCTGCAATCAGGTTATTGGTCTGGATTGAGCAGACATTCCCATATATGTTTGATGGCTGCATACAGTTCCTCTGGAAAGGTTTTATACCCCTTGACCTTTTCTGCATAATGACAAAGCAAAAATAGGTTTGTAGAAATTTTTGCACATTTCTAAAAATACCAAACAAATGAAATATTAAATGTACATAAGTATTCAGACCCTTTACTCAGTACTTTGTTGAAACACCTTTGGCAGTGATTACATTCTTGAGTCTCCTTTGGTAAGACGCTACAGGCTTGGCACACCTGTATTTGGGCCGTTTCTCTCATTCTTCTCTGCAGATCCTCTCAAGCTCTGTCAGGTTGGATGGGGAGCATTGCTGTACAGCTATTTTCAGGTCTCTCCAGAGATGTTTTGATTGGGTTCAAGTCTGGGCTCTGGCTGGGCCACTCAATGACATTCAGAGACTTGTCCTGAAGCCACTCCTGCGTTGTCTTGGCTGTGTGCTTAGGGTTGTTGTCCTGTTGGAAGGTAAATCTTCGCAACTGTCTGAGGTCCTTAGAGCTCCGGAGCAGGTTTTCATCAAGGATCTCTCTGTACTTTTCCCCGTTCATCTTTACCTCGATCCTGACTAGTCTCCCAGTCCATGCCTCTGATAAACATCCCCACAGTATGATGCTGCCACCACCATGCTTCCGCATAGGGATGGTGCCAGGTTTCCTCAAGACCTGACACCTGGCATTCAGACCAAAGAGTTCAATTCTGGTTTTATCAAACCAGAGAATATTGTTTCTTATGGTCTGAGAGTCTTTAGGTGCCTTTTGGCAAACTCTCAGCGGGCTGTCATCTGCCTTTTACTAAGGAGTGGCTCTACGGACATTTCCTTCGACCTCATGGCTAGGTTTTTGCTCTGACATGAACTTTCAACTGTGGGACCTTATATAGACAGGTGTGTGCCTTTCCAAATCATGTTCAATCATTTGAATATACCACAGGTGGACTCCAATCAAGTTGTAGAAACATCTCAAGGATGATCAATGGAAACAGGATGCACCTGAACACAATTTTGAGTCTCATAGCAAAAGGTCTGAATATTTATGAAAATAAGGTATTTCCATTTTTTTTTAAATATGTGTGTAGATTGCTGAGGACATATATTTAACAAAATGTGGAAAAAGTCAAGGGATCTGAATTCTTTCCGAAGGCACTGTATGTGACATAACTCCACCGTTTCTATTCATAATATCATTAATAAATATAATACCATTTCAAAAATATCCATACAAACGAGTGGTTCCATTGGACAAATTCAGGTTTGTTTATCCGTTTCGTTCTGTTTAAGAAATGTTTTTCAACAGAATCGGTGCAATGAATACACCCCTGATCACACGCAAACACAGTTTACTTTCATACCAGACACATACAAACAGCTCATTGAATATATAATTTCTTCTCGCATCTATCTATACGCCCTCCTCCTGTCACTTTTCCCCCTTGCTTGTGGACTTCTGTGCGGAACACATCAGCTGTCTGTGACCAGGCGAAAAAAACTTTCCAAGCGAAACCTTCATATCATAACTGCTAACTGCAACACACAGCCTACATCATTGCCACTTCATAGTCAACATAGCCGTAGCTACTACAACTAAGGCGTTAGTAAACCCGCTACAATCATGCAGAACAGTGTAGTCAGCAGCAATCAGTTTAGCAGTTACACCGGCAGGCCCCAGGGGCAATAAATTATTAAAGCCAAAAGCTTACCTTCACGTGGAAGAGTTCCAGTGTTGGATAGCCAGAGCCAGCTAGGTAACATAGCATCCCTCTCTGTTTGAGCCGGGTCTTTGAGTAGGCCAAACTACCTAGCTGAATTTGACACTGGATAAGTAAGTGAAAGTGAAAAAAAAATATCACAAAATATAGCTCTCTCTCTCAATCTCCCTCTCTCTTTCTTCTCCTTAAATTTGAAATACATTTTTTAAATGTTTCACTATTTTTATTTTTATGAAATTCACTGAGGGGGATGTTCCTCCCCTTCCTCCTCTGAGGAGCCTCCACTAATCCAGATATGTTTGTGCTGTCTTGAACCAGGCTAGGCCATAGAACTCGGCAAAACAGTACAAACAGATCTAGAACCAGGCTAGTGTATTTCTGGGAGTGTAACATGAAGAGTGATGTAATTGAGATATGTTGTCCGGCCGTTGGGACGCAGTGGCATGTTGCCCAGCGGCCCACCTCTTTGTCATGCTGCTGATGGTTATTTAAAGGGAGGCAGCTGTGTTGGGTCTTCATATTGTGTCTGTGGTATTATAACCCATACTTCCTGTATCACATCACATCACACACACACACAGGCGCACGCACGCTGTCACACAGCCAGCCAGTGGACGAGCACCTGCCTGTCCGTTACATTAAGGAAAGGGGCCCAGCATCTGTGGTTTCTGGGGAGACTAACGGACTGACCTCAGTGTAGGTACACCTCTTCCTGTTATTACACAACACCAGCCCCCATTTGTCCCCAGTATATCGCCACACACACCACAGTCCTGTCACTGCTCTCTCCCCTGTGACATAACCGCTGTCCCTCATTCCTCGGACAGTGAGAGAGTCCAACCAACACAATTAAACACCGTATTTTATCAAAATGTCTTACAGTACAATATATATTTTAAATAATATTACTGATTTTAATGACACTGTTATTATCACAGTTACAGTAATAATACCAATTATTTTGGAATGAATTTATTTACGTTAGGATAACTATGTATAAAAACAGAAGGACATACTGCTGCTCCAGACATGATCTGGAGCCAAAAGTAGCTAATGACATGACATGTGTCCTGCCTGTAACACCAAGCTTGCTGACTCGAGACCTGTGTACAGCACCTCTATAGCCAAACCTAAAGTAAAGCAGCTAGCACCTCACCCTCCCCCTAACCTAGCTGACACTCTGCTGCTTAAAGCACAAAGCCCTATGGTCCCTGGTCAAAAGTAGTAAACTAGAAAGAGAATAGGGTGTCATTTGGGACACATCCCCTGGCTGTTTTCTGCTTTGATCGAGAGCTTAAGTGAGTTTAGGCCACAGAGTTTCCCCCTGGAAACATTTCAAGCAACTGAGCCGATCGAGGGCCCATAGCATGGCAAGCATTTCCAAAATAGGCCCCTCCAGGCGTAGATATGTACATATTTCTAGGTATTGTGATCGTAGCTAACTAAAAGTATTCATAAACTGGGGGGTTCAAGCCCTGAATGATGATTGGCTGACAACCGTGGTATATCAGACTGTATACCACGGGCATGACAAAACATACATTTTTACTGCTCTAATTACTTTGGTAACCAGTTTATAATAGCAGTAAGGCACCTCTGGGGTTTGTGGTATATGGACAATATACCACGGCTAAAGGCTGTATCCAGGCACTCTGCGTTGCGTCATGCGTAAAAATAGCCCTTAGCCGTGGTATATTGGCCATATACCACACCTCCACGGGGCTTATTGCTTAAGTTATATCATGCCACCTAGCTTTAATTGATGCCATTCTGTCTGTGTGTTAGTGTACCTGTGGGGTAAAGTGTGAGACCTGGTTTTGAAAGAGAAATTCTCTGACAGACAGACGCATGCAGTCAGAGACGGCGCTCCTGATAAGGGAAAGCTTGATTGCTACATTTTTCTATTTTGTTCTGACGTCTCGCATCCACCAACACTGGCCTTTTTAATGTTAGATAAAAGAGGGCTGCTGTCTTTTGTTTGCGGTGACGAGATGGTAGGAGCCTAGCTGCCTCGTGTTATTTGCCAATTTAATGAAACATACTGAAGTTGCTGCCTTGCTTGCGGGATATGTTAGCCGCAAATTGCACCAGGCAGGCAGTGACGGTGGGTTTGGGAGTGATGGGAGTCTGTGTATGTTTGTATGGATGTGAATGTCTTAACGGTATTACCTGGATTAAGGCAAAGCCTAATATTCTTTAATGAAATGATCATTCTGACCCCCACCCCTCCACTCCTCCGTTATCAAAACCTTGGTCCCTGTTTTCTTTCTTTTTGAATTTGCACCCTGTGTTTTTGAATTATTACATTTGACTAAGATAATTACTGTTTAGTGTTGTACAGAAAATAAACCTAAGAGGGGTTGAACATCATACAGCCTAATGCTCATTGTCCCCCTCAATGTAAATACTGGTGGTCAATTAAAAGCAGTGTACAGCAATCACATTCTGTTGTGATTTTTATGTGTTAGATTTTTAAATAAAAAATAAATAAAAAGATTTAAACCTTTATTTAACTAGGCAAGTCAGTTAAGAACATATTCTTATTTACAATGACGGCCTACCCCGGCCAAACCCGGATGACGCTGGGCCAATTGTGCGCCGCCCTATGGGACTCCCAATCACGGTCGGTTGTGAAACTGCCTGGAATGGAACCAGGAAGTCTGCAGTGACACCTCAAGCACTGAGGTGCAATGCCTTAGACCGCTGTGCCACTCGGGAGCAGAGTAGTGCTTGTAAAGATCGTTTTATACCACCGGTAGGTTCCCTTTGTCACTGGAACAGGGTTACGGTTGGAGGTGAGAGAGTTGCCAGGGTTGTGTGTGTTTTTACACGTCTCCTTATCATGGCTGCGTGAAGCTCCTGGCTGCTTGAGTTGGGAGGAAGAACAACCCTCGCCCCTTCCCTTCCTAATCTTGTTTGTCATTGCTAAATGAGCTGCCCTTGCTAGGTATGTTAGCAGCTAATGAATTTACAACCTGATAGTGAGGCCTAGGACTGGCTGGGGTCATAGAAAAGGAAGGGAGAAAAAAAAGGTCATTCAAATTTATTAGCTACCTTGTCATCGAGCTTCGTCTGTGGTGGGCTTGGTCGTATGGGACCAAAGTATGGTGTAGTATTGCAGTAATCAATTAATTTTTAATCATCTCAGGAGAGATTATGGAGTCTCCCGATGAACTCCAGACTGGCTGGAGTCTTGTCAATATACAGGGCATGGGTCACACTGCAATGCACCATGTGTATCCTGGCTTATCAACAGAATACAGCCCAGCCCAGCCCGCCGGCTGCTGTCATGACACCTGGCCTGAATCCCAAATGGCAACCTATTCCCTATATAGTGCACTAGAAAGGGAAGCGGGTGCGTTTGGGACACAGCCCTGGCCTGGACCTGCCATTTCGCCGCCACCACCTCCACCACCTCGCCCTCAACAGCCCCTATCACCCCTATCAATTCATCCACCACATGACATGAGACTTAACTCCTGTAACAAGACATAAGAGAGCTCAAATGGATCGCCCACAGCTCCTTTGAACCCTGAAGCTGAAATGTTCACAGTTCCAGTTTTCACAGGAAATGATTGTTGTTGAACACGGCATCAAAGACCGGACGTTTTTTCCTTCAAAGCCCATTTCCCCTTAGTGTAGGAAAATAGGCTAATGGGGAATAGATACTAGACTAATGCCCTGTTGGAGGAATACAGATGGATGGATAGGGAAGGGGAAAATAGCTACATGACTTATCGACCCTTGGGGTTAATTCTTCACGGACAGTTTTCATGCCAAGCGGTAGCTGATAGTTAAAAGTTAATAACTTTATTGCTTGAAAGGGCCTCATACATCATGGACAGTTTGTTTATCCAGCATTGTGACGGCACACTGTAGACAGGGCTCGGCCCTGCACTGATAAATGGAGATTGCAGGAAGGTGTCCCTCTGTGTTCTGTGTCAGTGTGTGTATGTCCCTGTGTGTGTGTGTGTGTGTGTTCCTCTGACATATTAAGCAATGTTTTTAGCTCATTGATTAATGGATATTATTATTAAAAAATGTAACCTATTTCCTTTACCCCTTTAAAAAAAAACGTACATACAAAACATAATTAGGTATATATATATATTATATATATATATTTATTTATTTATTGTGCTTAACTTTTTACTCTGTCTAGGTCTGAAGTGTGACTGGGCTGTTTCTCCCTGAGCCTCAGTGACCTGCAGTCTGGGGGACATACAGTAATGTAGATATGTGTGTGGAGAGAGAGTCTTGGCTCAGACCAGCCAGGCTAGCCAAAGCCCCAATTCCTTTCAGCAGCTCATGGGGCTCTGAGGCTAGGTCCCAGCACTGTAAATTAGCTGCCTTGTCTGGAGGTTTGCAGTGTTAATAGCTCAAGGTCACTGCCATAAACCGGAGGAGCCAGAGAAGGCCGCCCAGCCCAGCCCAGCTCCGCTCCGCTTGCGCCAGAGCTGCTGGCAGGTGATGGTGGGGGTGATTAGGGGAGACCAGACCGTTTCAGTAGAATATATTGCAGGGTGGTCGTGACACTGCACCCTGCCGCAGTTGTCAACAACGCAGATCTCCCACTGTTCTCTCCGGACCAACCGGCATCAATCTATCTCCCCTCTATTTATGTTAAGCTGTCTCTGTGATCTTAAAGAGCGCAAGGTTTTCCTCTGCCATGCAACACCTGCTTCAAGATCTCCAAATGGAGAAATGCACTTATCTAACAGGGCCAGATGGGATGCTGTGAAGAATGTGGCCCCTACAGGTAGCCTGCTGCTGCGTGAACGACTGAACGGCCACTTTAAGTTGTGGTGGGTGAGTCATCACCAGACGATGCCCACGCTCTCCTTCTTCCACAACACACCACTTCTTCCCCAGTTCCTCCCTCCCCTCCCTTCCCCCCAGGCCCTGCCACTGCTCTCCACCAGACCAGCGTGCAGCTGTGGTTCTGTTGGTGCCATCGTCCCCACCGTCCCTGTCACAATAGAACCATTAACAATGGGCCACAAAGACACAAAGAGACCAGTGCACTGCCCACCTCTTAAACACACTGCATTGTTCCTGCTGGCCAGCGACGCTGACTCGGACCACTCAATCAGTCATGGGGTGTGAATAAAATGAGACAAAATAACAACACATGTATGGATGGTAGGGGTGGAATGTGAAGCATTACAATATATGTATGTGTATTTCTTTCTTTTACAATTTGAAAATGGAAATAATGAATCAGGATGATAACTGAGGATGTGCGTACTCGGAACAGCGAGCAGGCGGAGGTTTCATTTTTCAACAATATTGAATTATAGAAATGGTCCTCAGTCAAGTGAAAAATAAGAAGTCAGATTCTCTCTGTGTGCTTGAGTGTGTCTCTGTGTCAGTGTCTGTGTGTGCATTGTGCAGCCCAATCTGTGGTGCTGAGGCAGAGGCTGAGCATATTGTTTTCCGGCTGAGAGTGCTCTGTAATTCAGGCTCAGTGAACCTCCAGCTCCCCTGGCTGGCTCCCGGTCCCCACCAGACCTGTTGATGGGCCCCTTCCGTCAGCCCGCGGGAGGCTGAGTGATGAATGTCCCTTATCGCTATTGTCATTGTAATAGCTCCACAACAGGCCTGTAAGATGGGGAATGGACCAGAGTTATCACCGGCTCCTACAGGGGAAGAATACACATCAAGCTGCCAATCACCCACCCTGAAAATTGCTCTGAGATTTGAGTCCCCAGACAGCCAGCTAGACGACATCCAACTCTCCCTCTCCTCTCGCTGCTGCTACGCTCCTCTCCTCCATTTCTTTATTTCACCTTTTTTTAATGCTTAAACTCCTAAACACCACCACCTCCTGCCAATCGCTGAGAGCTTTTCTCCTTCCCCTCCTCCTCTCCGACCCTGTTACCCAAGACGGCTCAAATAGAGCTGCTCAGCTCGTCTCTGTAGCGTAAGTTTGTAGGAGAGATGAGAGGCAAAATCTACATCCCAAATGGCACCCTATTCCCTCCATAGTGCACTACATTTGACTCAATGGGCCCTGGTTAAATTAGTGCACTACATAGGGAAGAGGGTGTCATTTGGGACACAGGCACTGAAGGGGGTTAATGTGTGAGCACCATCAGAAACCATTCTCAGGCTCTTTAATTTTCTATTGATCGGTCGTGCACCCGTTCTGAACTGAGAACGTGGTGCGATACACCGGGAGAGACAGGGGGCTTTAAAGCCTCTCTCTGCCCCCTCCTCTACTACCTCGTACCGTACGGTCAGAACCAGACCCAGGGCTGAGGATGAGGAGGCAAGTACAGGATCAGATCATCCCGCCGCTATACTGCTACACACTTAGTGACTAGGACCCCTAATCAGAGGGGTTAAAGAGAGCGAGGGACAGCTTAGATAGGAGCAGCCGAAGAGTAACGTCTCCCTCTACTGTTCCAACTCATATCACACTCTGAGAGGAGAGAGGAGACGGAGGCTGAGCCCCATAGACAGAGCCAGCCGTGCGAGAGAGGGGTGGGGGGGTGGGGGTGCAGGGATAACATCACAATGATGTCCAATGGCGGTGGCCATGCTGTGGTGTGATGTGATGGCAATCACAGTGTGTTTGATTGTCCGTGCCCCCCCCCCACCTGGGGCCCCTGGTGGGCCTCCAGGACTCGGCGTCTCCTTTTATCTCCCAGCCTACAGGTCTCTCTGCCCACTGTAATACCCACTCCTCCAATCCTGATACCCTACAGAGCCCACTGCTCAGCTCTCAACCCTACATATCAGCCTCTCCACCCTACATATCAGCCTCTCAACCCTACATATCAGCCTCTCAACCCTACATATCAGCCTCTCAACCCTACATATCAGCCTCTCAACCCTACATATCAGCCTCTCAACCCTACATATCAGCCTCTCAACCTTACATATCAGCCTCTCAACCCTACATATCAGCCTCTCAACCTTACATATCAGCCTCTCAACCCTACATATCAGCCTCTCAACCCTACATATCAGCCTCTCAACCCTACATATCAGCCTCTCAACCTTACATATCAGCCTCTCAACCCTACATATCAGCCTCTCAACCCTACATATCAGCCTCTCAACCCTACATATCAGCCTCTCAACCCTACATATCAGCCTCTCGACCCTACATATCAGCCTCTCAACCCTACATATCAGCCTCTCGACCCTACATATCAGCCTCGCAACCCTACATATCAGCCTCGCAACCCTACATATCAGCCTCTCAACCCTACATATCAGCCTCTCAACCCTACATATCAGCCTCTCAACCCTACATATCAGCCTCTCAACCCTACATATCAGCCTCTCAACCCTACATATCAGCCTCTCAACCCTACATATCAGCCTCTCAACCCTACATATCAGCCTCTCAACCCTACATATCAGCCTCTCAACCCTACATATCAGCCTCTCGACCCTACATATCAGCCTCTCAACCCTACATATCAGCCTCTCGACCCTACATATCAGCCTCTCAACCCTACATATCAGCCTCTCAACCCTACATATCAGCCTCTCGACCCTACATATCATCCTCTCAACCCTACATATCAGCCTCTCAACCCTACATATCAGCCTCTCAACCTTACATATCAGCCTCTCAACCCTACATATCAGCCTCTCAACCCTACATATCAGCCTTTATTAACACCCGTCTCGCCCCCTCTCCCTCTCCCTCTCTCTCTCTCTCTCTCTCTCTCTCTCTCTCTCTCTCTCTCTCTCTCTCAACCTCTCTCTCTCTCTCTCTCTCTCTCTCTCTCTCTCTCTCTCTCTCAACCTCTCTCTCTCTCAACCTCTCTCTCTCTCAACCCCTCCCTCTCGCTTTCTCTCTCGCTCTCTCTCAACCTCTCTCTCTCAACCCCTCTCTCTCTCTCAACCTCTCTCTCTCAACCTCTCTCTCTCTCTCTCAACCTCCCTCTCGCTTTCTCTCTCGCTCTCTCTCAACCTCTCTCTCTCTCAACCCCACTCTCTCTCTCTCT
>NC_088228.1:22457837-22470337 GCF_036934945.1 Oncorhynchus masou masou | reverse complement strand
ACCTCTCCCTCTCTCTCTCTCTACCTCTCTCTCTCAACATCGCTATCTCGCTATCTCTCTCTCAACATCTCTCTCTCTCAACCTCTCTCTCTCTCAACCTCTCTCTCTCAACCTCTCTCTCTCTCTCTCAACCTCTCTCTCTTTCAACCTCTCTCTCTCTATCTCAACCTCTCTCAACCTCTTTCAACCTCTCTCTCCTTCTCTCTCTCCCCCTCTCTCTCTCTCTCCCTCTCTCCTTCTCTCCGTCTCTCTCTCTCAACCTCTCCCTCTCTCCCTCTCTCTCTCTCTCTCTCTCTCACTCTTTCTCTCACTCTTTCTCTCTACCTCTCTCTCTCAACATCGCTATCTCTCTCTCAACCTCTCTCTCTCAACCTCTCACTCTGTCTCTCTCTCTCAACCTCTCCCTCTCTCTCTCTTTCTACCTCTCTCTCTCAACATCGCTATCTCGCTATCTCTCTCTCAACCTCTCTCTCTCTCTCTCTCTCTCTCTCTACCTCTCCCTCTCTCTCTCTACCTCTCTCTCTCAACATCGCTATCTCGCTATCTCTCTCTCAACCTCTCTCTTTCTCTATCTCAACCTCTCTCTCTTTCAACCTCTCTCTCTTTCAACCTCTCTCTCTCTATCTCAACCTCACTCTCTTTCAACTCTCTCTCTCTCTCTCTCTCTCAACATCTCTCTCTTTCAACCTCTCTCTCTCTCTCAACATCTCTCTCTCCCTCTCTCTCTTTCCCCCTCTCTCTCTCTACCTCTCTCTCTCTCAACATCGCTATCTCTCTCTCTCAACCTCTCTCTCAACCTCTCTCTCTCTCTCTCTCAACCTCTCTCTCTCTCAACCTCTCCCCTCTCTCTCTCTCTCTCTCTCTCTCTCTCTCTCTCTCTGCCATGCAGTTTCTCCACAGCACAGAGAAAACTGACACTCTGATACTCTTCTCAGATGAGTGGACATATAGCAGGCAGCATGAGCCGCAGAGATAGAGATATGCACACTGAGGGATTATCCAAGTTCCCCCGTTTGTGACAGGGGCTGATAACGGTTAGAGCTGAAAGGGGATGGGGGCTGAGCATTTCAGACCGGCAGAGAGCAAGAGGTGTCAATCCATCACTGGGGGGATTTCAGGGGAGGAAACAGAATCGTCTGAATCATCCTCTCAACGGTAACAATAACGTCAGCCACAAAAGGCTATAGAATATTGTGAAACATATCGTTTAAAGGGGCTATATAGAGAGGTTTGAATAGACACCCATTTTTGTGTATTCCTGATTTGTATCTTGCATTTATATTTCCCTATCTCTCCTCTAATCATTCTAGGAATCTCATTGTGTGTATCCTGACACCATTGTGATATTCCAGTGCTGGACATATATCAGATACAGCAATTGCCCTTTTAAATCAAAGATTGTCTAGGTCTAGTTATCTGCTAGGCAACCTGACCAAACAAGCAAAACCAATACTGAGGCAAGTAGTGAGTAAATGACTTAGGAGCCAAATGCAATCTGTCCTCTCCTCCTGTCCTGTTCTGTCCTCTCCTCCTGTCCTGTTCTGTCCTCTCCTCCTGTCCTGTTCTGTTCTGTCCTCCTGTCCTGTCCTGTCCTCTACTTCTGTCCTATCCTGTCCTCTCCCCTCCCCGTCCTGTCCTTTTCTGTCCTCTCCTCCTGTCATGTCCTGTTCTGTTCTGTCCTCTCCTCCTGTCCTGTCCTGTCCTGTCTTCTCCTTCTGTCCTGTTCTGTCCTCTCCTCCTGTTCTGTCCTCTCCTCCTGTCCTGTCCTCTCCTCTTGTCCTGTCCTGTTCTGTCCTCTCTTCCTGTCCTGTCCAGTACAGTCCTGTCCTCTCCTCCTGTCCTGTCCTGTCCTCTCCTTCTGTCCTGTCCTGTCCTCTCCTCTTGTCCTGTCCTGTTCTGTCCTCTCTTCCTGTCCTGTCCAGTACAGTTCTGTCCTCTCCTCCTGTCCTGTCCTCTCCTTTTGTCCTGTCCAGTACAGTCCTGTCCTCTCCTCCTGTCCTGTCGTCTCATCCTGTCCAGTACAGTCCTGTCCTCCCCTCCTGTCCTGTCCTCTCCTCTTGTCCTGTCCTCTCCTCTTGTCCTGTCCTGTTCTGTTCTCTCTTCCTGTCCTGTCCAGTACAGTTCTGTCCTCTCCTCCTGTTCTGTCCTCTCCTTTTGTCCTGTCCAGTTCTGTCCTCTCCTCCTGTTCTGTCCTCTCCTTTTGTCCTGTCCTGTTCTGTCCTCTCCTCCTGTTCTGTCCAGTACAGTCCTGTCCTTTCCTCTAGTCCTGTTCTGTCCTCTCGTCCTGTCCTGTCCTGTCCTCTCCTTCTGTCCTGTTCTGTCCTCTCCTCCTTTTCTGTCCTCTCCTCCTGTCCTGTCCTCTCCTCTTGTCCTGTCCTGTTCTTTCCTCTCTTCCTGTCCTGTCCAGTACAGTCCTGTCCTCTCCTCCTGTCCTGTCGTCTCATCCTGTTCAGTACAGTCCTGTCCTCCCCTCCTGTCCTCTCCTCTTGGCCTGTCCTCTCCTCTTGTCCTGTCCTGTTCTGTCCTCTCTTCCTGTCCAGTACAGTTCTGTCCTCTCCTCCTGTCCTGTTCTGTCCTCTCCTCCTGTTCTGTCCTCTCCTCCTGTCCTGTCCTCTCCTCTTGTCCTGTCCTGTTCTGTCCTCTCTTCCTGTCCTGTCCAGTACAGTCCTGTCCTCTCCTCCTGTCCTGTCGTCTCATCCTGTTCAGTACAGTCCTGTCCTCCCCTCCTGTCCTCTCCTCTTGGCCTGTCCTCTCCTCTTGTCCTGTCCTGTTCTGTCCTCTCTTCCTGTCCAGTACAGTTCTGTCATCTCCTCCTGTCCTGTCCTCTCCTCCTGTCCTGTCCTCTCCTTTTGTCCTGACCTATTCTGTCCTCTCCTCCTGTTCTGTCCAGTACAGTCCTGTCCTCTCCTCTTGTCCTGTCCTCTCCTCTTGTCCTGTCCTCTCCTCTTGTCCTGTCATGTTCTGTCCTCTCTTCCTGTCCTGTCCAGTACAGTTCTGTCCTCTCCTCCTGTTCTGTCCTCTCCTCCTGTCCTGTCCTGTCCTCTCCTCTTGTCCTGTCCTGTTCTGTCCTCTCTTCCTGTCCTGTCCAGTACAGTCTTGTCCTCTCCTCCTGTCCTGTCGTCTCATCCTGTCCAGTACAGTCATGTCCTCCCCTCCTGTCCTATCCTGTTCTGTTCTGTCCTCTCTTCTTGTCCAGTGCTGTCCTCTGCTCTTGTCCTGTCTAATACAGCCCAGTCTTGTCCTGTCCAGTCCTGGCTACCACAGCATTGTATTGAGAGATGTCTAACTAGTAGCCTGCCTGGTTATTATTCCCCTGCTTTAGTGTTTTGACCCCCTGGCCATATTTCTGAGGCTCAGTGCTCCTGACACAGTCCGTCTGGCAGATGAGAATGGGAGGGAGAATGGATGTGTGTGTGTGTGTGTGTGTGTGTGCGTGTGCGTGTGCGTGTGCGTGCGCGTCTGTGTGTGTGTGTGTGTGTGTGTGTGTGTGTGTGTGTGTGTGTGTGTGTGTGTGTGTGTGTGTGTGTGCCTGCTTGTGCATGAATGCTTCCATACATGTCTGTGTGTGGAAGGGAGGTTTATCCCTCCCCTCCACTCTAGACAGGTGCCATGTTAACAGCGCTAGCTGTGCAGTGAGCCCCAGCCGCTGTGGCCCCAGTCAAGGGGGAGGTGGAGGGGAAAAGGCGGAGGTCTATGTACTCTGGGCTTAGGCTGTAAATGGCTTGTGTGATGGAGGTGTTAGCCTGTACTGTAGCTGACACATGAGCGCAGGCTAGGAACAGAAAATCCCTGCTCCTCTCCTCCTGCATGCCTGCCTGCTGTGGAAGTGGGAGCTCAGGGATCGGGGATTGTGTGGGTTGGGCTGGGGTGGTGTGTGTGTGTGTGTGTGTGTGTGTGTGTGTGTGTGTGTGTGTGTGTGTGTGTGTGTGTGTGTGTGTGTGTGTGTGTGTGTGTGTGTGTGTGTGTGTGTGTGTGTGTGTGTGTGTGTGTGTGTGTGTGTCAGGCAGCAACAAACGAAGAGGGATATCTCCAGTAATGAATCAATCAGTGGCTCACTTTCCTTTTGCCCCTGTTGTCTATGAGGACAAGGCTGGGAGGTAGTAACACAAGCATGTGGGTGAGAAGACTAATCATCTTTAAACTTTCACTGACTTTGAGGCTTAAACTACGAGGGAGGGCTGGGGCTGGTCTCATCACACAGACACAAACACACAAGAATCTGATTCACCCAGGTGGTGCTGAAATTCTTCTCCTCCTCACTAGCCTCAAGCACAATAGTCACCAACCTTCTGAGTCAAGATTACTTTCTGAGTCAAGATCACTTTCTGAGTCAAAATGCAACCTGAGATCGACCGCTCAGATAAGCCTAGGCAACATTAACCAATTCAAAATGGTTCTGTTAGCAATGAGGTTTGTGCTGTAGGCTATAGGGCCAATACATAATCACTGCGTATTGGCTCTGCTTGAATCGCCCTGCCAAAGTCCCACGTGGCTCAGGTGGTAGAGGTGCTGACGTCACCAGGGTTGAGGGTGTGGTTCCCATGAGGGACCAGTATGGGGGGGAATGTATGCAATTGCTACTTACTATAAGTTGCTCTGGATGAGAGTGGATAGGAAAATGTACAGTTGAAGTCAGAAGTTACAATGCACCTTAACCAAATACATTTAAACTCAGTTTTTCACAATTCAAGACATTTAATTCATAAAATATTTCCTGTCTTAGGTTAGGTAGGATTACCACTTTATTTTAAGAAAGTGAAATGAAAGAATAATAGTAGAGAGAATGATTTATTTCAGTTTTTATTTCTTTCATCCCAGTGGGTCAGAGGTTTACATACACTCAATTAGTATTTGGTAGCATTGCCTTTAAATTGTTTAACTTGGGTCAAATGTTTTGGGTAGCCTTCCACAAGCTTCCCACAATATGTTGGGTGAATTTTGGTCCATTCTCCCTGACAGAGCTGGTAGAACTGAGTCAGGTTTGTAGGCCTCCTTGCTCGCGCACCCTTTTTCTGTTCTGCCCACACATTTTCTATAGAATTGAGGTTAAGGCTTTGTGATGGCCACTCCAATACCTTGACTTGGTTGTCCTTAAGCCATTTTGCCACAACTTTGGAAGTATGCTTGGGGTCATTGTCCATTTGGAAGACCCATTTGCGACCAAGCTTTAACTTCCTGACTGATGGTTTGAGATGTTGCTTCAATATATCCAAATAACTTTCCTCCCTTCATGATGCCATCTATTTTGTGAAGTGCTCCAGTCAGCAAAGCACCCCGACAACATGATGCTACCACCCCCGTGCTTCACGGTTGCGATGGTGTTCTTCGGCTTGCAAGGCTCCCCCTTTTTCCTCCAAACATAACGATGGTCATTATGGACAAACAGTTATATTTTTGTTTCATCAGACCAGAGGATATTTCTTCAAAAAGTACGATCTTTGTCCCCATGTGCAGCTGCAAACTGTAGTCTGGCTTTTTTATGGCGGTTTTGGAGCAGTGCCTTCTTCCTTGCTGAGCGGCCTTTCATGTTATGTTGTACCTGTTTGTACCTGTTTCCTCCATCATCTTCACAAGGTCCTTTGCTGAATTTCTGGGATTGATTTGCGCTTTTCACACCAAAGTACGTTCATCTCTAGGAGACAGAACGCGTCTCCTTCCTGAGCAGATTGACGGCTGCGTGGTCCCATGGTGTTTATACTTGCATACTATTGTTTTTACAGATGAACATGGTACCTTCAGGCGTTTGGAAATTGCTCCCAAGGATGAACAAGACCTGTGGAGGTCTACACATTTTTTTCTGAGGTCTTGGCTGATTTCTTTTGAGTTTTCCATGATGTCAAGCAAAGAGGCACTGAGTTTGAAGGTTGGCCTTGAAATACATCCACAGGTACACCTCCAATTGACATAAATGATGTCAGGCAGCCTATCAGAAGCTTCTAAAGCCATGTCATCATTTTCTGGAATTTTCCCAAGCTGTTTAAAGGCACAGTCAACTTAGTGTATGTAAACATCTGACCCACTGGAATTGTGATACAGTGAATTATAAGTGAAATACTCTGGCTGTAAACAATTGTTGGAAAAATGACTTGTGTCATGTACAAAGTAGATGTCCTAACTGATGACCTGCATCTGACGGTCATTCTGATGGGAGGGAGCAGCGGCAAGGCAACCGACTCTCCCTCCTCTCTCCCTCCTCTCTCCCTCCCTCCCTCCTCTCTCCCTCCTCTCTCCCTCCCTCCCTCCCTCCTCTCTCCCTCCTCTCTCCCTCCTCTCTCCCTCCTCTCTCCCTCCCTCCCTCCTCTCTCCCTCCCTCCCTCCCTCCCTCCCTCCTCTCTCCCTCCTCTCTCCCTCCCTCCCTCCTCTCTCCCTCCTCTCTCCCTCCCTCCTCTCTCCCTCCTCTCTCCCTCCCTCCCTCCTCCTCCTCTCTCCCTCCTCCTCTCCCTCCCTCTCTCCCTCCCTCCTCTCTCCCTCCTCTCTCCCTCCTCTCTCCTTCCTCTCTCCCTCCCTCCCTCCCTCTCTCCCTCCTCTCTCTCCTCCCTCCCTCCTCTCTCCTCCCTCCTCTATCCCTCCCTCCCCCTCTCTCTCCCTCCCTCTCCCTCCTCTCTCCCTCCCTCCCTCCCTCCTCTCTCCCTCCTCTCTCCCTTCCTCCCTCCTCTCTCCCTCCTCTCTCTCCCTCCCTCCTCTCTCTCCCTCCTCTCTCCCTCCTCTCCCTCCTCTCCCTCCTCTCTCTCTCCCTCCCTCCTCTCTCCCTCCCTCCTCTCTCCCTCCCTCCTCTCACCCGACTCACCGTCCTTCCTCTCTCCCTCCCTCCTCTCTCCCTCTCTCCCTCCTCCCACCCTCCTCTCACCCGACTCACCGTCCCTCCTCTATCCCTCCCTCCTCTCTCTCTCCCTCCTCTCTCCCACCTATCTCCCTCCCTCCTCTCTCCCTCCTCTCACCCGACTCACCATTCCTCCTCTCTCCCTCCTCTCACCCGACTCACCATTCCTCCTCTCTCCCTCCTCTCACCCGACTCACCCGACTCACCCTCCCTCCTCTCTCCCTCCCTCCTCTCTCCCTCCTCTCACCCGACTCACCGTCCCTCCTCTCTCCCTCACTCCTCTCTCCCTCCTCTCACCCGACTCACCGACCCTCCTCTCTCCCTCCTCTCACCCGACTCACCGTCCCACCTCTCTCCCTCCCTCCTCTCTCCCTCCTCTCACCCGACTCACCGTCCCTCCTCTCTCCCTCCCTCCTCCCTCCCTCCTCTCACCCGACTCACCGTCCCTCCTTTCTCCCTCCCTCCTCTCTCCCACCTCCCTCCCTCCCTCCTCTCTCCCTCCTCTCACCCGACTCACCGTCCCTCCTCTCTCCCTCCTCTCACCCGACTCACCCGACTCACCGTCCCTCCTCTCTCCCTCCCTCCTCTCTCCCTCCCTCCTCTCTCCCTCCTCTCACCCGACTCACCGTCCCTCCTCTCTCCCTCCCTCCTCTCTCCCTCCTCTCACCCGACTCACCGTCCCTCCTCTCTCCCTCCCTCCCTCCTCTCTCCTTCCTCTCACCCGACTCACCGTCCCTCGTCTCTCCCTCCGCTGAGAAAAGGGTACACAGTCTTCCAGCTGATGGCGAAACTCAAGTCGCATGTTGTTACTCCTATGACCAGACATTGTGAAATATTTCTCGATATTAAAAAGGACACAACCCGCTAGTAGCAACACAGGCTTATGGAAACGCTTTGCTACATTAATTCGTTACAGCTGCAGTACTGGTTGTAGCGTGAGTGGAAGTAGGGAGAACACTTGTAAAAGTCTTAAATAAGGTGTTGACATTAGTGCTGAATAACAACTTAAACATGAACTTACTAATAAAAACAGAAGATCTTTGCGTTTTTCGTTGAGTCTCTCTCTCTGGTTTTAAACGTTTTGAAAATCTACAGTATTGACTGCTGTGCCTTCGAGGCTTCTTTTTGAAGTGTATGGCTCGAGGAAACCATGCCGACACGGTGATCTGAGCTATCTGTTAGGCCAGCGGAAGGCCTATATAGGTCCACTGCTGGGTAGGTGGAGTTCTAACTTCAGACACATTAAATAGTTCAAAATGGGAACACTTTGAACACAATTCATTTAAAAAATAGGAATGCCTTGGATCGACCAGGAATGCCATGGATGGACTTGTAATGCCGCAATCAACCAGTTGGTGACCATTTAGCCTTTACAGTCTAATCCAGATTTTATGGCTCAACCAAGGGCCGATTTGCAGATCTACATCTGTGAAACAGGGAACTCTCGCCGAGCCGCGGCCTTGGACTGTTCTGTATAATGCCAATCATAATATACATTTTCAAAACATCATAGAATATGTATAATGTCTGACATACGATTTTACTAGTCTCAGTGCTGAAGACGTGAAAATACTGTATGTGTATGTCATCAATCTAGGAATGGTTTGGCGTGTTTGAAGTGTGTGAATGTGTGTGTGTATGCCTGTGTTTGTGTCCGTGTCGGTCGTGCGGTGTGGCACACCATCTAAAGTGTAGTGACAGGCGATGGGGGTTAATAACCTGGGACGTGGGAGGAGGAGGAGGAGGTGGGAGGAGAACAGCTCTAACTCTCCCCTCTACTGTCTGATGACAGGCTTCTTCCCATTCAGCCTCCACTCCCAACCTGCATTCAGCCCCACCGTCAGAATTCAATTAACTCGGCTGGCCGCTGTTGTGTCGCTATTAGAGGTAATTAGTTAAAACATCAGAGTATAAACGGTTAATTGGCTCCGGTAATTAATTCCCCCACTCAAGTATATGAGAGTGAGGGAGAGAGAGAGAGAGAGAGAGAGAGAGAAGAGCGAGAGAGAGAAAGAGGGAGGGAGGACGGTGGTGTTGGTGGTGGTGATGAAGAGCAACCTGTGGGGGTTAGCTATCTGTGGCTGAGCGCTAGCTATCAATTACTGTTAAGCATTGTTCAGGATGAGCTCTGAGCATCCGCTCCACTCCCTGGTGGCAAGCAGATGGCAAATAACACTCTCAGCAGCAGCCAGCCGACAACAGCAGCCAGCCAACAACAACAGTCGACGACGTCCCCCATGGCCCTGCTAAAAGTGAGAGAGGGAGGAGGGATCCCGGCCTAGTTAACGTGCAGCACTCAAGAGCTAGCTAGCCTCATCAGCTAAAACTAAACCAAAACAGAACCCACCTTAGCAAATGGACTTCAGCTCCTATTGAAGAGTGATGGGAAGGAAGACCTAACCATGTACCCGGTTGGGCCCGTATTAACTAGAGTATTGTTCTAAAGAGGCCAGGGGAAATGCAGTGGATGTGAATAGGTGTGAAAATAATACTAGTGTGATGGTTAAGTGCTTAGTCAGCCCCTGTGCTCAAAGTGCTGATCTCAGCCCCAGCACTGACGCTGCTGTTTCTCCTCCCACCATGATGAGCCCTTTGGGATGGAAATGAGTCCTGACCGCAGCAGAGCAGCCCACTCCCTGCTAGAGGCTAGAGACACACCTCGCCCCTGTATAGCTGAAGAGGTACAATTGAATAGGGGGGAGTAGGGCGTAGAGGAGTTGGCTTTTGACTCGCTCATCACGACCCCTCTCTTAGCTGGTGAGAAATGGTCTGAATGAGGTTTGCCCACCTCATACCCTCTTAGCCCACACCTGCTCGGTGCTCACACCCCATCCCCAGCATCTCCAGAGGGAGGCGACCCAGGCCAGGACCCAGACCAGGACCCAGACCTCACATCCTGCCTGCTCAGCAAACCAAACAGGGCTAGCCAAGGCTTGCAAATACATTCTACTCTACCAGCTCCTCTTCCGTCCCTCTTCCATCCACTACTACCCAGGCCTTCTCTCTTCCTTACCAGCAGTAATGGCCCCCTTCCCCTGGGGAGAACTGAAGGAGGTGGAGGGGGGGCTGTGGATGTGCAGTGGTGGCGGCCACTGTCTCTGTGTTCAATTCCCTTCTAAAGCTCCCTCCCTCCCGCCCTCCTTCTCTCCCTCCCCCAACAGCAGCCAGGGGCCGTAGGGGGCTTGGGGGGGGGGGGGGCTGAGCGGAGAAACAGGCAGGCTGGCAGATCTAACCCAGCAGTATCACCCTCATTTCCTGGGTCAGCGCCTGGGTAATGGTCTATTAATTTGCTCCATTCTCCCTTGTGAGGCAAAACTCAATCTCCCAGTCCCCAGCACACTGCTATACCGTGGACAAGGTGATTGATTGAATAAACAGCTGTCACTAAAGTGAGCGCCCTGCCATCGCCACCACCAGCCACTCTCCCCTCTTACCCCCCATACACTGCCCCCGTCAACCCCATAGGCCCCCACTAGCACACACACACACACACACACAAAACACACACCGTCCCTCCACTGCTTCAGAAGAGGTGTTAAAACGTCAGTAAATCACTTAGCTAAGGATTTATTACATTGGTGTGATTTGTTGACTAGAAATCAGCCTACATGATGACATTGTTTTGATCTTTGTACAGCTTGTAACAAGTATTTTCAATCTCACATACTGTAAGTGTAAGCGTACACTGTTAGCATTTGAATCCCATTTTGACAGATGTATAAAATCACTTTTCCTGAACACATCCCACTTGACTAAAACAGGACGCACAACAGACACTTTCCTATTTTGCCTCTTCATTCTGCTCACGGAGAGGAGATTGCCTTTGCTTTTTTTAAGGTGACAACGGGGCTGGGTTTGGAACTAGCAGCGTGATCAGTTTTGAGCAGGGCGTGGAACACTGCTATTTAAAAACACAATGCATCACTGTCAGACCCCGAGCAGACGAGCAGCCCCCTGTGTGCTGGCTAGAGATCTCCTCCTCTGCTCCTCTTCCTCCTCGCCTCCCCGCCTCGCTCATCACACCGGCAGGCGCGGGGTGCCAAACTGAAGATGACCCCGTTCCATTTCATCAAATGTCCTCTGAATGAACAGCCAAGCTCCGTCTCCCATCCGTCTCCCAGCCCCTCACACCCCCTCACTGCAATCAGCCCAGTAACTGTCCAGCCTGCTTAAATCACCAGTTAGAATAAACCAAATCACCACACACACAGGCACACACACACATACACACACCGGTGCACACACACTCCCCTTACCGGGCCCATTGCCTTAATTGGCCTCGTTTTGACTTTAAAGCCCATATTTTCCATCATGAAGATGACTTCAGGGGAATCACCATGCGTTGATTTAGGTTTAGTGGGGAACCCAAAATGAAGGGTGACAGGATTGGTGGATTTATTTTATTCTGCATGCGAAGCAGTGTCATTTTGGAGAGGGGGATGAGAGAGGAATGAGTGGGGGATGAGTGGGGGATGAGAGGGGGATGAGTGGGGGATGAGAGAGGAATGAGTGGGGGATGAGTGGGGGATGAGTGGGGGATGAGAGGGGGATGAGAGAGGAATGAGTGGGGGATGAGAGGGGGGATGAGAGAGGAATGAGTGGGGGATGAGAGGGGGATGAGAGAGGAATGAGTGGGGGATGAGAGAGGAATGAGTGGGGGATGAGAGGGGGATGAGAGAGGAATGAGTGGGGGATGAGAGGGGGATGAGAGAGGGATGAGTGGGGGATGAGAGGGGGTGAGAGGGGGATGAGTGGGGGATGAGAGGGGGGTGAGAGGGGGATGAGAGGGGGATGAGAGAGGGATGAGAGGGGGATGAGTGGGGGATGAGAGGGGGTGAGAGGGGGATGAGTGGGGGATGAGAGGGGGTGAGAGGGGGATGAGTGGGGGATGAGAGGGGGGTGAGAGGGGGATGAGAGGGGGTGAGAGGGGGATGAGTGGGGGTGAGAGGGGGTGAGAGGGGGATGAGTGGGGGATGAGAGGGGGTGAGAGGGGGTGAGAGGGGGTGAGAGGGGGATGAGTGGGGGATGAGTGGGGGATGAGAGAGGGATGAGAGGGGGATGAGAGGGGGATGAGTGGGGGATGAGAGGGGGATGAGAGGGGGTGAGAGGGGGATGAGAGGGGGTGAGAGGGGGTGAGAGGGGGATGAGAGAGGGATGAGAGGGGGATGAGAGGGGGATGAGAGGGGGGTGAGAGGGGGATGAGAGGGGGGTGAGAGGGGGGTGAGAGGGGGTGAGAGGGGGATGAGAGGGGGGTGAGAGGGGGTGAGAGGGGGATGAGCGCCGGTGTTACAGCCTCAGGCATGGCAAGGAGGAGAGGAAAGAAGGAGGAATGTCTAAAGGAAAGAAAAAAAGGGCCCTTGGAATCAAATCAAATTCCCCTTATCACACATTGTTTGAAGATTTTATCAGGCAGGGTAATGCGGTTACACATTGAGTTTCAGCTGAGAGATTTCATTGTTTACTGATGTTGGCGGTTTTAGGGGGCGAGGCAATTGGAGGGATAGGAGGGTGCCTGGCGTAAACACTTGATGCATGTCGGGAAACTCATTTACGGCTCCCTGGCATGAAAAACAAGAGGAAAATGCAACTAGGTGGACAAGGAGAACAGACTTCTTCAAGGGCACCAGACAGGCTCCATATGTAGACACTTTGTAATTCCATTTACCAAACTGTTTGTGTG
>NC_088228.1:22450337-22455337 GCF_036934945.1 Oncorhynchus masou masou | reverse complement strand
GCAAACAGCAGACTGCATGGGGCTCTGTAGAAGGAGAACTGACCACAGCAGGGCTGCCTGTGTACACACACATGCACACACACACACCATGGTTACACACTCACAACAATTACTAAAATCCTTTCAATAAAAGCTATTTTTACCCAAAATTGAATATTGCTAATATTATTGTTTAATACTACAATTATTTTAGTATATTTTTCCACAAAAGCCAGTGAGACAGTATCTACTGTAGCTACATATGTCTTTATGTTTTACAGATACGTAAGGCATATAGGTTCTTTATGCGTTTCGAAACAGTTGAATGAAACAGGCCCATGCTATTTGAGTTCCATTGTGAAACGCTGTGAAAGGGCAGACGAGTTAGTAGCCAGACAACTCACAGGCCTGTGCTACCAGAGTTGTGCCAGTGGCCCTCTCTAAATTGTAGCAGCGAGCTGCAGCCTTCATTCAGCATAGTCTGCTTCTCTCCTCTAAAGGGTGGGTTGGAAAACAACATGTAAGAGATGTCGGGGTGAGCACCAGAGCTGTTATACATCGCCACGTACCAACCCAGCCTCATCCGGCCCACTCAGCTAAATTCACCCCCCTCACATCCACCAATAGTCATAGCCATGCAGCATGATCGGGACTGTGCAGCCGCTTGGCAGCTCTGATAAGACCGGCAGGCAGCGGAGCATGACACAACAGGACAACAACACCCCCATTCTCAATCTCCTCCTCTTCTCTCACGCTCTCTCTTTCTCTATCCATCTCTCTCTCTCTCTCTCTTTCATTATCCATCTCTCGCTCTCTCACTCTCTATGTCTCTCTCTCTTTCTCTATCATCTCTCTCTCTCTCTTTCTCTCTCCATCTCTCTCTCTCGCTCATTCTCTATCCATCTCTCTCTCTCTCTCTCTCTCTCTCTCTCTCTCTCTCTCTCTCCATCAGGCTGCAGTCTTGCTCTCGTGCTCTCATTTCGCCATCTGTCATCTAATCGGCTGTCTCAATTTCTCATAACACCTCTTATCATTGATTTTAAGGAAAGGGGTTAAGTGATGGGAATACTTTAGATAATTACAGTTTGCCTGGCTGGCATGTTGTGGTGGAGGAGGGAGTCAGGTGATTGTGCCTGAGTGTGTCCCAAATGGCACCCTATTCCCCATTTAGGGCACTACTTTTAACCAGGGCCCATAGGATTTGGTTCAAAAGAAGTGCTCTACATAGGCAATAGGGTGCCATTTGGGATGCAGACACTGTGTGGCATTAGTCGTGTCTTGGAGACGAGTGGAGAGGACTCGGGCTGGTTAAGTGGAGTGGCCTGATAAAGGTAAACGGTGGCAGAGATTAAAAGGAGAGATTGGGGGCCAGGCAGTGAGGCAGGGTGGGAAGAGAGGAGAAGATGAGATGATCCATCTTGGCGCATTAGAAGAGATCAGGCCAGCACTCAATCAGAACCGTCAGGCCACAGCGAGCGGAGGCAGCAGCCTCTTCCTTCCATCCCCTGGTCGTGTGGCATTTTGGTGAGGAATCTCAGTACTAAAAAGTTCTGTCAGGCCTATTTCCTTGTTATTGCCTCCCTCCTCCCTCCTTACCCTCTTCCTCCCTCATTCCCTCTCTCCCTGCCTGCCTCAGCGTCCCCTTCGCTCCCACAGATTAAATGGAGAAGTCACCCCCCCCCCACCCCTCTCAGAGCTAAGGGGTCCGGCGGAGGGGGGCATCCCGCATTAATCATCTTTAACGCGCTGACAAGTGCCGCGTGCAAAACCCCCTCCTTCCCCAGGATTTATCTCTCTGTCGACCAATTCCCATCACTCACTGCCCTGAGGGAAAGAGAGAGACAGAGAGAGAAGGGGGGGGGTTGAGAATGAGAGAGGCTGAGAGAAAGGGATAGAGAGAGACGGGGGGGGGTTGAGAATGAGAGAGGCTGAGAGAAAGGGATAGAGAGAGACGGGGGGGGGGGTTGAGAATGAGAGAGGCTGAGAGAAAGGGATAGAGAGAGAACTAGGAACTGACAAGAGGACGAGGGGTAGAGCGATGGGGATAAAGTGAGAGAGAGAAAGGGAGAGAAAGCAGAGGGGAAAGGGTCAATGAGGCATCCACAGTACAGCATCAGAGGAGAACAAGAGAGAGAGACCAATAGACAGAAAGGGGGGAGCAGATTCAGTACCCAGATGTGGCTGTTTAGAGAGGGAGGGGCCACTGGGTCCACCTGTCTCTGTCTATCTGGGACTGCTCCCTCTCTGTTTCACTGGTCCTCGTGGCCCATGATTAATCACAGGCTGTCTGCCTTTAGTCAATCCTCTCTGGGGAGGACGTGGACACTAGGCTGGGGGGCTGCAGCCACACACACAGCCACACATAATGGGCCTGTCTATAGGAAACACATTAGGTCCCCAACACACACGGTGGGCACTGGGCCCTTATTGATGATGCCTGTGACAGATCAGGAAAACTTTAAACACGTGACATCATAGGTGAGATTGAAAGATTACCACAGGGGATAAGAGATGGCCTGTTGTCAGGGGCTGAGATTGGACAGAGAAATATGTGACTTGGAAATTACACAAACATTTGGAACTCAGAGCAAATGTCTTTTTGCAAGTTCAAACACTGTGTTTCAGAAATAGACCAACTTTAACCAAGCAACAGACAATATGTCCAACTGTCTTCTTGAAATTCTCACTTTAACACCCAACCACACAGACATAGAGGGGGAGAGAGGGAGAGAGAGGGAGAGAAACCATGGAAACTATGTGTTTGATGTATTTGATACCTTTCCACCTATTCCGCTCCAGCCACTAACACGAGCCCGTCCTCCCCAATTAAGGTTCCACCAACCTCCTGTGCCCTAAATCCTGGAGCATCTGCCCCATCATGCTGTATGTAGACTCTGTGGGATGAAAGAAATAACATAGTTCAGTCATACATCTGGTGTAATTATCACTAAACAAATAAGCTTTAAGCTAATGTCTTACGTACATGTTTTCTTACTTGTAAAATGCACTACAAGTCTGGCAACATAATATATATAACGTCCCGAAATGTGCAGAACTTATACAATTGACAAATTCGGACTTTTCCTGGCGTGTTAAAATGGTCGTCAGTGCTGTGAGGCCCTGCAGTCTGTCCTGTTCAGTGTCACAGCCCTGCCTGCCTGCTGCCTACAGGCCCTCGGGGAGCCCTGTCTCTGTCACTGTCTACCCACACCACACTACGGCTGCAGAGATCAAACAGCTCTCTCCTCCCTGAGCTAAGGTTACGTATCTCAGGTTAGTTGGTGTGTGTGTGTGTGTGTGTGTGTGTGTGTGTGTGTGTGTGTGTGTGTGTGTGTGTGTGTGTGTGTGTGTGTGTGTGTGCGTGTGCGTGTGCGTGTGCGTGTGTGAGAGTATGTTGGGGTGTGACAGGTGACACGGAGGTGGTTAAGGGGCCGACAGGCAGTGATCAGGACTCCATTACTAAACCCATTGATTGTGTAGGGATGAATTAAAGGGCCTGACTCGAGAGGCGATTGGCCACACAACCACACACACTACCATTGTCCTCAGACATACAGGGAGTCTCGACCACCGCATAGTCTGTCTACCTCTTCCCACGCAAACAGCACCAGAATAACGGCTGTTGTCCTCTGGTACACACATAACTCGATTGGTATTTGTAGCATATTTCACTTTCTGTTTTAAAAAATCCAGACATTAAAAACCTACACTGTCTGACAAAATGACCATTGATGCGACATTGTAGCATTGTCACAGAACTGAGAGCCTGCAGTCAAACAAAAAAGTGAGGTTATTTACAAAACGCACATTTAAAACAGTAGATGAAGGCCATCTCCCCAAAAAAGTCTAAATCAACCAGGGACAATAAGTCCAGTGATGTCTGTGTTTTCTCGGATGCCTACAGAATTGAAAGCACTTTATCAGCAAAGGAATGAGATTGGATCTTTCTTTGTTTACTGTTGCGGACCGTGATTGCTTTGGCATGACTCAAATGATCTTGTCAGGGCAATAAAGCTGACCACTGCTTAGTGGAGAGAAGTGAGAGGTAACGGAGACATGTGGCAAAGAGGAGAGAGACAGGTACAAAGACTGCAGGAGATGATTGGAGAAAGAGAGAGAAATATAGAGACAAAGGAAGAGGGGAATGGATAGAAACAGAGGAAGAGAAGAAAGAAAGAGACAAAAGGAAGAGAAAGACTGGAAAGAAATAGATGGAGGACGAGCAGAGCGAGGGAAAATGAAAAGGTAGGGGCAGAAAATGAGAAATACATGTGCAGGGATGCAGCGGGCGAGTGAGGGAGGGAGCTGAGAGAAACACAGACACGCAGAATTGTAATCGATTACCTATTTTTCAAAGTCACTTAAAGTGTCCAGAGTGTGGGGCTGTTAAGTAGTAGTGCTGGGGAATAGGAGTTGAGTATGCGCCGGCACGCTTGACTGGGAGACAGGCGGGGAGGAAGGGGGTTAGGCTGAGAGACACAGAGCGCGCGCGTGTGTGTGTGTGTGTGTGTGTGTGTTCAACAGTAGGGATGCATCCTAACATTGTCCCTGCTAGCTCCTTACTGATGAGTCTGTACTCTTGCAGGAAATAGTTGTGACAGGCCAATATCTGGGCAGGGATATGGGCCCCTGGAGGGCCCCTGGCTGCAGTATGCTGCTCTGCTCTGTGTTTATGTGTGTGTTGTCTTGGAGGGAGGTGAGACTGATCCATCACCAGCTCAAACAGGGTAGCAGCACATCACGTCACTAGACAAATACAACACTGCCCTCTGGGCAGTGTCAAGGACACAGACATTCTGGGCTTAAAGATTTATTCTGAGCACAGAGCAGAGAGCTAAGGCTTTAGAGTGTTTAGGACTATAGACGTTATAGCCCAGATCTGCTGCCTTGTTCCTAGGTTACCTCCCAGGTAATAGCCATGTCCAACTGCATTTGTACACAATGGACGAGACGCTTGTTGAGGACAGCTTTTGGAGCCATTATCAGGAAGGGTCCTCAGAGTCAAGCACACAAACAAGCAG